>NC_057011.1:2471150-2485661 GCF_000002595.2 Chlamydomonas reinhardtii | reverse complement strand
GAGCTTTGCAGGTGCGTAGATGACCTTTACCACGAACAGCCAGACGCCGATCTCCGTAGCCCGGCCACGATCAGCGTGTCGGGCTTTGCGGGTGCGTAGATGACCTTTACCACGAACAGCCAGACGCCGATCTCCAGCACTGCTCTGGTGCACTGCGCCATCATTGCCCAACAATGAGAAACCGCAGGAAGTGGATAAGTGCGGCCACAACAAGCACCGCGATGACAAGATACTGCATGCAATTTGCAAGAGGAACAGGTTACAGCAATGCTAGTACTCCATTGTCAACACCTGCGTCCTTCCGCGTCCTCACCATGACGACGTCACGCGAGCGTCCAACGCGCTCGTTGTCGAGTTGCGACTTCAGGCTGTCGAGTTGCGACTTCAGGCTGGTGTTTTCCGACTTCAGGCTGGTGTTTTCCGACTTCAGGCTGGAGAACTTCCCGTCGCTGGAACCTGAGCTTCGGGATCCCCTGCGCGAAACGTAGCGTTTTACCGTCTTGGCGCTCGGAACTGCAGGACTAAAATCATCCGTGGCCCCGTCATCCGCGGCCGCGCGTGAACGCCTGAAAGGTCGACGCGACAGCGTCCACCCGTTGCTGGGGAAGGACCCCGAGCGAGAATGAGCGGAAATGGGAGCGTGTCCCAATCGTGCCACTAGGCAAGCCATGGTTGGTCGGTAGAAGAACCAACAAGCCTCCGAGAGGAAGAACCGAGGTCAACGACCGGCTTCCATCTTGTACGGCTCTCCGGAGCAAGCTGGCACACAGACTCGCTACCATTTTATTGCAGTAGTAGAGCCTTGCAGCAACCTGGCAAGCCAGCCCGCGAGGTCGCACTTGGAAGTCGCAACATCCGCAAGTCGCAACTGGAAATCACGTTTTAAGCACTCCACAAGCATTCCTGATGGCTCCGGATACTCGTAACGTAGTCCTGGGCGCGTCGCAGCCGCGTTCTCGCCCGATTCCAACTTTGCGAGGAAGCAAGCTGGCCCTCGCGGTCCTTACCTGCTCGCGGGCGGCTTGTTGGCCTTCAGCAATGTCTTTTAAATGCATAATCACACTTATCTTGGGCTTGGGTCCGCGCCGTCCAGCTGTGGCGGGAAATGCAAGCAGAGAGCCCTGCAGCCCTGCTTCGGCCATTTGTTCAGGCGCGCACCACCAATACGTGCAGAAGGGCCACATCTGGTTGCTGGGCGCTCCAGGATGCTGGGGCGGGGGTGTGCAGGCGCGTGTGCGCGCACCCTGCGCGCACAGGCGTCGGCGCCTTCTAGCCCCGGCGACGGGTGGGAATCCTGGACACACGGCAGCCACACTCGGCTGCTAGCGCACCAGCACGGACGGGCGGGTGGGCCGGCAGGCAAGTGAATCCTGGCAGTGGCGCAGCAGCAGGGAGGGTTGAAGCGCACGGTTCGCGGGCGATGGTCGCCCCTGCGCGCAGGCTGTGGGCGCAGCGCAGCGGCGTGTGCGTTGCAATGCTCTCTCTGGGAATGATCGTGCGCGCATGGCGCGCAGGCCGGGCCGGGGCTTTGGCGAGGAGGAGAGGGGCGCGCGAGGGAGTCGAGCGCCCGGCTCGAAACACACCGCAAATGACCGGTCCAGCTCCTGCTATCACTATTTGCTTACGTCCTGGGTCCCTGGCAGTGACACTAGGCCTCGGCGAGCTGCTTTGGTGTAGCGGCGCGCGAGGTGTCGGCATTTTCGCGGGGACCTCTAGCGCAAAAGACAATCCAGGTCTTGCTTTCGTTGATAGCCATGGGACTGGGATGCAGGACCTGTAGAGCAACGCGCCAGGCAGCAGGCATGCTCGACCCTGCCGCACGGCGCACGGCCTGGGCCGCAGCAGGGCGCAGGCTCTGAAGTGGCCTCCGGCGAGGGAGCTCCTGGGGTGGCCGGCAGGGCTAGCGGGTACAGGGGCTGGAGGGCAGGCACGGACGCATTTGAGGGGGAGGGGGCGGGGCGAGCCTGCCGGCTGCAGCCCGCGCTGTCGCACGCACAAAGGCGCAAAACATTTGTCCTATATCTTGGCCAGTACTTCAGTGAAGATATAGCGAATACTCATGTCACTGTGAACTGATGAGGTTTCTGCTGAGTTTTGGCTTGGTTTGTGCTGAGTTTTCTCCAAAGCGCAGAATTAAGAGGAAAGTCATACTGGAAAGTCATACTGGACTACACCAGGCAAAAGACCACCGCACAAACTAGGTACCAAGTCTACTGAACCAGCCAGTTTTGCCTGCGTCAGGGGTGTGGGGCTGAGTCCCACACCCCTAATAAAGATGACCAATAGGATTAGCACTAGGAAGGTGTGGGGCTCAGTGGGGCTCAGTGGGTGATGGCTGGGTGACGGCTCATCAGTCGTGGGCTCAGTGGGACTCACTCACTCTATCCTCCCGACGGTACGGCGGCGGCAGCAGCGGGGGCGCGTGCGCGCATCTTGGTAGCCGAGGGGGCGGGAAAGGCCACGTGGAGGAGGAGAGCGCAGCGCCGCCCAAGAAGCGGCGCAAGCGCACAGGCTGAGGAGCCGGCTGGCGGTGTCTAGGTAGCGGTCCGCGGTGGGGCTGGCAGGGCATGCGTAGCGGCATGACAAGCAGTGCGGCTGTTGAGAACTGTGCTGCGTCTGGCTGCGGTTGGCTCTGCTGTGGCATCGCAATCACTAGGCACCTGGTTTGGCTACGTGCCTGTGGAAACCGACCCCGGCTATGTCCGGGCGATGAGGTTGTTCGGCCTCAGAGAGTGGAGGGGCTCAGCCCCTTTTCCCGTGACCGGGGAACACTTTTCTCCACCAAGTAAAGGTCGGCTGTGGCAGCAGGCGCGGCTAAAGGAGAAGCCTGTGCTCATGCGCTGGCAGGCAGGGATTCCCAGCGCGCGGGTTGGATCGGCAGCTGAGCATGAGCTGCGCATACGCTACCTCTACTCCGGAGGTGGCGTGGACGCGGCGGCGGCTACCGGGTCTGCCGCGGCTGCGGCTGCCGGGTCGGCGGCTGCGGCTGCCGGGTCCGCGGCTGCGGATATACATCAGTGCGGGCTGTGGCATCTGCTACGCCACTACCGTCAGTGGGGCCAGCGGCGTTGGCGCCAGACTGTCCATGTGCGGACACAGAAGGTGGGGTGGAGGGGCAGAGGGGAAGGGAGGGCGAGCATCACTGACGCCGCACCACTGACGCTGCGCTGACGTGGATACAGGTGCTGGAGCACACTGCCCAGCAGCTGGCTGGCAATAGGCCCAAGGGGGCGGTGATTGTTGGATGGGGCAACGCCAACACTGGCCACGGCGGAAGCATCAGCAGGCCGGGGCGGGGCCCAAACCGGGCGCTGCTGCTCTTGCTGGTGGACAAGTACGCGCACCTGGTGGTGTACGTGGATGAGTACTACACCTCACAGGCAAGACAGTGGCAGACGGGATTGTATATAGTCTGGGTCAAGTAGCCAGCCAGCCAGCCAGCCAGCTTTACGCTGCACTCCTGCCGTTAACCCACTCTCCTCAGGTGTGTGCAGGGCGGCGCTTGCTCGACAACGGGCAGCGCTGCCTGCAGGAGATCGTTCCATGCGGGGGCTCCCGTGCTCATCACCAAGTCCAAGTGTGCAACCACTGCGGGACTGTGTGGGTGAGTCGACTTCACAGGGTCATGACGCCAGGTCGGGACGGGTCGGCGTGTAGTAATCAACTCTGCCCTCGCTCGCGCTTCAATGCAGGGGCGGGACGTCAACTCTGCAACCAACATCCGGCACGCGCTGGTGGAGATGCTGCTTGGGAACGTGCGGCCTGCGCCGCTACAGCCTGGCGGCGGCGGTGGCGGCGGTGGCGGCGGCGGCGGCCCAGCGGCGGCCCAGCAGCGACACAGCGACAGCGGCGCGTGTGCGCATGTTGGTAGCGGAGGGGGCGGGAAAGGCCACGTGGAGGAGGAGAGCGCAGCGTCGCCCAAAAAGCGGCGCAAGCGCGCAGGCTGAGGGGCCGGCCGGTGTCTAGCTAGGTAGCGGTCCGCAGTGGGGCGATCAGGGCATGCGTGGCAGGAGGCAGCAGCAGCAGCAGCAGCAGCATGACAAGTAGTGCGGCTGTTCAGCTGTTGACAACTGTGTGGTGTCCTGGCTGGCTCTGCGGTGGCGGTGTCGCTGCTGAGCACCTGGTTTGGCTATGTGCCTGTACAGACCGACCCCGGCTATGTCCGGGTGATGAGGACGTTCGGCCTCAGAGAGTGGAGGGGCTCAGCCCCTTTTCCCGAGACTGGGAAACACTTGTCCCCAAGTTTCGACTGAGTTTCTGTTGAGTTTCTGCGCCGCCCCCGCCGCGCCAGTTTCAGTGCAGCCCCGTTTGAGTCCCCATGTGCAGCACACTTGCAGCCTCTCCTTATCCCCCAGTTTTGCTTTGGGTTGGAATAAACTAACCCCCACCGCACCGGTCAGCCGCAGCCGCGTGTCAGCTCTGATGCAGCTCAATCGTACGTAGGAATTCTGACGCGCCGCACTGGTGCACAACGTGCACCGCACGCGGCCATTCCTCACCTGGCTCAATCACATCCCATCACATTACGGACATGCGGTAAACAACCAATGCGAACGCGAATAGAAGACCAATCGTCGTGGATGTCGTTGCTAGCAGGCGGCAAGAGAGGGAGTGAGCGGTAAAGCGGAGTGGGCGGCCACATTACCTCACACGAAGCTCCCCTTACACCCTCGGCACGGCACGGGTTGGCAGTCACATGTGCCCCGTGTGCAGCCCAGATGTAGCTGATGGGAAAAGCGCAGCCCCACGCATCCCATCTGAATTTACACGCAGCTCACACGAGGCTTCCCAAACGGCTCCGCGCGCAGCTACCAGCTCCCACTCGCGCAACCGCCGACTAGCACCAATGACTCCTGTGCTCTGCCGTAAACCCGTGCGCTCCTGTGGCATCGCAGTCGGCTTCCCGCGCAACTGTCAGCTCCCACCCGTACAGCTACCCAGCTCGCGCCAACGACCCGTGTTCATGCCCCGAGCCAGGGGCTCGGCAGCTTCCCAGCCGGCCCGCCGTACAACTGCCAGCTCCCACTCGCCGCAGCTACCGACACCCAACCGAACTCCTGTGCGGCTGAGGGGTTTTGGGTGTGCCGTACACGAGTTAGTTGTTAGGTTGGCCGGAGCTGTCCTAGAACCCCCATTATACTATTTTTTCACGTGCTGCCACGGCAGGACAGCGCGGCGCGTCGGCGTCGGCGTCGTCGTCGGCGGCGGCGGCGGAGCGGCACGGCCCTCCTCCTGACTGCCCGGAGACCTTGCCGGGACCTGCCTCTGTGGTCACTCAACTGGGCGTCTGGGCCCCATGGGTGCAATGCATGGCGGCGCGGCACTGCAGTGGCGGCTGCCCCAGTGTACGGCACTGCGGGAAACCCGCCGTACGTCGTTGGTAGAGCCAAGAGGACAACACATGGCAGGGCTTGCATCTTCCAGGGGTTGGCCGCCGCCGCAGGCGAAAGAGCTCCAGCGCTCGTATCTTACTTCGTTCGGAACGAAATTTGCCAAGAAAGGCCGCTGGCGGACGAAATTTTGATCTTGACGAGCGAAGCGATCAAGGGGGGGAGGCGAAGCCCCCCAGGATTGCCCCTGTCCGTGCCTGCCTGCCTGCCTGCGTCGACAAAAAGTACCATACTGGCACAAACCGCGAGCGCCAAAACGCACGGGGTCTTGGGGGTCTTTCGGCCAACAGACGAAGACATTTTTGGGATTTCGGCCACTTTTGGCCGAAGGACAAGGGGGTTCCACCGGCTACTCCACGGCCGAAACCTGCGTGGCATGTGGTAAGAAGACTCAGAGGGCTGTATCTGTGGGTGTTGACGGCGGGAGAGTTCCGCTCTGGTCTAAATACGCATTAGTTCCGCAACACTCGCCAATAAGTGAGGTTGGGTCGGCGGGAAGCAGGGGAGGAGTGGGCGTGTTGTCGTGTCGGTGTCGACGTCTGAGAATGTTCTGGGGTATGGGTTTATTACTCACTGTTATATTCCCGCGCCATTGGCGTCCGCCGAGATCGCCGACACCGCCGCACACGAACCGTGCGGGTCGGGGGCGGAGCCCCCGGAAATTTTGGGGGTGAACGAATCGGCGCCCCTGTTTCGTCAACCAAACGAAGCCATTTTGAGGAATTCGGCCACTGACGCCGCCCCTGCCTTCGTAAGATACGAACGCTGGCCCCAACCACGTTCTCGCCCACGGCATCCGGGGGCCCAAAAATGCCTAGTATTGAGCGTTTGGGATCGAGATCGCATGGAAACAAGGAGGTGGCTGCCTTATGGCAGGAAAAGGGCTGATCCCGGGGCCACCTTGACGCGGGCGCCTACTAAGCACACGCCTCTATGTTGGGGGCCTTTGGCATCCCCGCAAATCCGGACATGGCCGGTTGGGTGGGGTGCACAGTCCGTGCTAACCCGCAGCTAACAAACTAGTCACGTCACTCGCCGCCAATCAACACGTGCACCCTCAGCCCCACGCCCTGCTAGCGCCGTTCAGGCTCTCAGCCCGGCCCCGCCGCCGCCGGCGGCCATGGCGGCCGCTGCAGCTTGGTCGGCCGCTCGAAGCCCATCAGCTTCAGCAGGAGGAGCACACGGATCACGTTGGCGGCGGAGACGTCGCGGTTCTGGGGATGGGGAACGGGGAGGAAGAGGAGAGGCCACCTATTTACATGCAATAGGCATTAACACAACTAATACGTAGCATGGAAAAAAACGCATGGAAAAAACTCACAAGGCCCCTGAATGTCCTGAGGGCCTTCTGCCCTCCTTTCGGGGGCCCTGGGGGACGGTCAGCACTCCGCAGTAACGCGGTAGTGGTAACGGGGCCGGGTAATCATTTGCGCGCGGGGGCGACGCATGGCCATGTTTCATTGTCGCTGGGTTCCGCCACTTCAGGGGCTGGGTGTAACTTGTTAATCGGGACTCAGCTATATCAGCCATCTGACTACGCCAACCTGCCCGTTAGCCTATCCGCTCGGCCATCGCACTCCTTCCGGGGCGTCACATCACTACACATGCAGGCTTCATGGCCGGGCAATAGAAACTTCGCCTCACCCCAGGCTCACGTACCAACATCCACACGGCTGGCTGCAACTCACAATGGTCTTTGCTCAACGCCATATCCGCCGCACCCACATTCGTGCCTTGACGTTGCAAACTGTTGTCAATCGATTGTTGGGGTCTGAGGTTACGCTCTCACACTGCGCTCCCTCAATGCTTTATAGCCGCTGCAATGATTTCTGACAGCCTAGATCCACCAACGCTCATCCTATATAATACGGTACGCAAGGTAACAGCATAGATGCAGCGTGGTCACAGGCAAAGTTTTCCACTGCATCTGGCTGCCCCAACGGCATCTGGCCGCCCCATCCAAACTGAACCAAACATTGTGCCCACTGACCCCCCCCCCATAACTAGTGCGACCAAAAGCACAACGCGCACGTTTCATTGAAGTACCAATATGGTACTTGACAGCATGTTCCAATAAGCACATGCCAAAGTAGCATTATTCCGCACGTCTGCCACAGTAGCATCAATCCGTACATCTGCCTCATTACAACAAATACGGTACTTGGCACACATCGTTCCTGGCGCTCCGCCCGCCCCTTCATCCTAACCACACCCTGACCGGCGCCCGCCGTTCTTCAAGCTGTGTCAGGGCGGAAGCAGCGTCAGGGCACATCTAATTTGGCCGCCATGAAGGTAGGCAGCCCACCGGGCCGCAACCGCCCCACCCGACTGCTGCGCCGAGGCGGAGACAGGGAGCAGCGGCAGGCAGCCCTTGCCCCCCCGCCCGACGCCCATGCTCGAGACACCGCCCGGCTTACTCTCCCAGGCCTTCTTCCTCTGCTCGCCGCCGGCAGCGCTACCGCTGTACACTGTTAGGCGCATCCGGGGGAATGCGGTGACCGCGGCGGACATGAGCCGTGCCTCGTCCAGCCCGGGCTGCCGCAGGACCCGCGGCATGTTGACGATTGCGAAGCAGCCTGCCGCGGCGTCCTGGCCCTTCTTCCGATGCAGGAATCCACTCCAATCGAGGCCCAAAGCGACAACGCGGCCGCTTGTGGGTGCCCCTGGCACAACACCAGTGATCCACCAGGCTGATCCCGGAGCCATGCTGGCGAGTGTCTGCTCCTGCTGCTCCAAGGCCGTCAGGCTAATGTTGAAGTCGAAGGTCCGCCCGGCGGCGGGCAGGCACTGGCGCCAGCGTTTTGTACTCAACCACGTGTCTGTGTACGGCTGCAGCAGTGGAACCAGGTCACCGGAGGCAGTGAGCGCTTGCGTTTCCTCCTCCGTCGCCGCGGCGAAGTTGCTGACGCATGTCACCGCCTCCGGGCTGACGGCGAACCAGCCGTGCGGTTGCTGCGGACTTTTCAGGTGGCGCGCGGCCAGCACGGGCAGCACCCAGGCGAGATAGGTCTTGCTGCACTGCGCCAGCCGCAGCAGCCCGCACAGCCGCCGCCGCGTCGCCGCATCGGTGCGGCTGAAGTTGTCGGCGGCTTCCATCCACCTACAAGGCAAAGCGGAAGGCACGGTTGCATTGAGGTTCTTAGAACCAAACCATTACGTCAGATGAGGGCCTGCGCTACTTGGAGAGGGAGGCACGCAAGAGTGTTCAACCATACCGTACGGTAGACACACAATGGAAATATGGCTGTCCTTGCGAGAGCCACTTCAGCCGCAACGCAGCAAGCGGGCGAGTCCCACCGCCCCGCAAACTCACTCCGCCAGCAGCAGCACCACGCTGCTCTCGCTGTCTGTGCCGAAGTCGTCGCTCTCAAGCAGAGCCTCCAGGCCCACAGCCGGCAGAGCCCGCATCTGGTCATACAGGGTCTGGTCGTTTAGCACCGCCAACGCATCGCCAAGGTGCGCCACCAGCCGCCGCTTGGCCTCCGTCAGCAGTGCCGCAAACGCGGCGTCGTCCGCGGGGTCAGGCCACACGTCTGTGCAGCGGTACAGCTCGAGTACGGCCTTTGCTGCTGCTGCGGCTGGCGTCTGCGCGACTGACTGCGCCGTAGCGCTAGCCGCAGCCGTTCCCGCTGGTACCGCCTCCGCCCCCGCCGCTGTCAGCTTCTCCCGCACCGCCGCCGCGCACGCCTCCACGCAGCCCTCCATCTGCAGGTAGGCCGCCTGCCGCCGCACCTGCAGCGCCTCGCGAATGCAACCGCCTCCACGCGGCCCGTGTAGGCGAACTGGAGGGCGGCACGGGCCGCGGGCAGCTCCGCCTCGCTGCCTAGCCACACCTCCACAACAGGCGGCGACGGCCGCTGCTGCTCCTCCGCAGCACAGGGCTTGGCCGCTGCCTTCCGCCCCTTGCCCTTCGCCTTCTTTGCTGCTGGCCGCTCCTGTTCATTGGCGCCAGTAGCCGTCTTGGCGGGCCACTCCAGCTGCGAGAACAGGTCGAGGCACATGGAGGTTATCTGGCCGCGAACCGTCAGCGAAGGGGTTGCGGCACGGGTGCTGCGGGCTGTGGCTCGACTCATTCTCAACATCAATCCAGCCGGCCGTACTCGGCAGCTTACCTGTGCCGCTAGTTTGTCGCTGGCAAAGCGCAGCACGAACGAGTGCGCGGGAAGCGGCTCGCCAACAGTCGAGTTGTCAACATCGTCCTCGCGTTCGCGCTTGCGCCCCGACTGAGTCCCGTAGTCGCGTTCGTTATCATGATGCTCTAAGCGAAAGACAATTCTGCAGTCTGAGTTCGCTTCCTTGCCAAACAGCGACGAAATGCCCTCGGCGACCCTAACGTTGCAGGCGGCGTGGGCCTGCATTCTGAGGCTTGCGTAACATGCACAAATAGGTATGAGGCAGCCTGTGGACTAAGGTAGCTGTATTAGGAGATTGAGGACAGTTTATTATTGGATCCAACAGCTGTGCTTTTCATGAAGCTGGCAGTGTCGATTGAACCGTTATGGGGCTTACGGGCGTTATAATGCATAATGTGTACTATTTCTGTTGAGAAAATTTCGCATATCGGTCCTCAAATTGCAGCATTTTACAAGGGTTTTTTTGTGTGCAAGGCTTGCATTCGTCTTACGTGTCCAACAGCACATGCCGGACAGCTGCTCTGTGGCAGGCAGCCACAAATCCTGGCAATCCCCTTCTGTTCCGCGCAAGCCGGCCCGGGGGCGGCAGCCCCAAAGAAAATTTTCAGATTGCACTTCAAATTGCGACATTTCAAGGGGTTTTGGGGGCATTTCAGGTAAACCAAGAGCCAGTCAATCATGTTTTGGGCCGGTTTTGGGGGCCCCATCGTGGTTTCTGAAGCCGTCTGGAGTGATTTCGGTAGTGTAAGGACCAGCAGCGGTTGGCTATTTTCGATTTCGGTTGCGGGTACATCGGGGGGCCCCGAAGGACCCGAGGCCCATGCCGACCTCTGGTGTCGATTGAACCGTTGTGGGGCTTACGGGCGTTAATTATGCATAATGTGTACTATTTCTGTTGAGGATCAGCCAGGGCTCATCGAACCACGCCAAGGCAGATACCCAGATGCCCAGACACGCTGGGAAGGGATGTGCGATAGGACAGTGGTAAGGTAGGTTGGCAAAGTCCCGTAGGGTGCAGCTGATTCCCAGAACCCAACAGATGGCACACAATTTGCAATAGCAGGGCAGGAGTGCGCGGCTGGTCAACCGCCGGAGTTACTGTAGTAACTGTACCGACGAGTTGCTGGTTGGCTGGAAGTTTGCTGACGCGCATTCCTCACGCTCCGGGCGCCCGGCCAGACGATAGCACCACACAGACACACCGCAACGCCACACTCGCGAGACAGAGCCGCATCGCACCTGCAGGAAGGTGACCAGCGTCCACGGATGAGCACGATGCCTGGGCGGACCGCCTCCGGCATCCCAGATGCGTGAGCACGGCAGCTAAGATGCCTGGGCAGACCATCCCGGCCAGTCGAGATGCGTGGACATGGCACCCCAATATGCCTGCGCAGGGCTACCCCAGCACCCTCAGATGCGCGTGCGCGGGGGTCATGTTGCCTCTGGAACTTAGCTGCCAGACCAGACCCACCCCGCCAGATGCCTGCGCTAGGCAACTTTCCCACCCTCCGGGACCTTCAGCCCAAGACATTGCAGGCTCAGTGGCTCAGTGGCTCAGTGGGGTAAGCTCAGTGGCTCGGTGGGGTAGGCAGAACAATTTGGAGCCATTTCTCGATTTGTGCATGTCATCCTTGCGCAGGGGCCATGCTAATCTTCTCTGTATTTTTCCAATTTTAGCAGTTGTGCCGAAGCACAACATAAAACACAGAACAGTTAAATATATACCGTGCATGCGTTAGTGGAGGCACGGGGTACTACGCTTCGCGGCCGCAGCCGCCGCTCCGCGGTCACCTGGCGGACACAGCCACAGCTGCGCAGGGAGCAGCCGCCGCTACGCGGCTGCTAAGGGAGCAGGGAGCAGGGATGTAACGAGCATGCCCTTTTGGAACTAGGTTTCTTACAAGGGAGCAGGGAGCAGGCTCCACAGCACCACAGAGGCCGCTTAGCGGCCACCAAGGAGCTCCCCAGCCACAGCCGTCACATGAAGTGGCGTATGGGCGTATGGGATGGGTGGCACCAACCGGATGGGGGCGTGATGCAGCAAGTAGTCGTAGTCGTGGTCGTAGTACACTGCACTGGGAGTATGACGTAATAGGACTGCAGGCACACGACACATAGCCGCCACAATACCGCAGCGTGCTGTAGCATGTTTACGTCTGGCACGGCCAGCCTGCAGCGTGCCTGCAATTCCTGCCGCTGCGCCAACAGAGCTCAGACGACCAAATGCCATTGGGGTCAACGGTGCACTGGTGCTGCTACACGGGAAAAGGTGCTGTCTGCTGAGGAGGAAACGAGAGAGGTGCTTGCTGGTCGTGCCCTGAACCTGAAAGTAAGGGTGTGCCGGTGTGGGCATGGACGTGGGAGCGGCTTGGGCGTTTCGCCGCTGCTTCCTTCTGTTGTCTTAATCTTCCATCCACTCCCTCCCTCACATGTGCTGCTGGACGGCGGTGGCGCTGGTGTTTCCAGGTTGGTTTCGGATGCCGCGCGCCCCGCGCTCCGCTCCGCGCCAGCCCGCCAGCCGTCCGACAGCCTAGCCATCGCAACCTGCTTATATCAGTGATGGGTCGGCGGCGCTCCCCCATTGCCCGTGGCGTTTACCGTCTGCTGTGACATGCATTCCTGCTCTCAGTGGGCCAACCTACTGCCGCACGCTCACACTCACAGCCTCATCCACATCACAATCAGCGTGATACGTTTCTGCGAAAGCCGACCGATCTAAGCATAAGCCTTGCGGACTACTACGTGCTGAATCATGGTTTGCACACAGGTCCTGTTTACCTGTTACTCATGGCCCACCTGCTCTGCCCACGCGTCTGCCCAAACGGTCCTGGTCATAGCAATCAGCCATGTTTGCACGCCCCCCACCTCCCGCAAATGTGCTGCCCTGCCAAGCACCCAGTTTGTGGACCAGGATTCCAGCCATCACACTCGGGACTATGCTTCTCACCACCCTCTGCTCTCGCCTGTACTACGGTAGGAATTCAGCTGCACTGCCAAGCGGTCCAACCTACACGAGATGACACCACCTGCTCCTGCCCAAGGCCTGCCAAGCCCCGCGGCCCAGCCCCGCCGCGACAGTCCAACCAACCCTTCCACACCTACAGTACGCTCTGCCGCCTCAAACGAACGCGAGGCCTGCCCACGGCCCAGCCGCCACGCAGCCCCCACCTAGCTGCCATCTAGCCAGGGCGTACCGTGTCCATCACCATGTACGTGCGCGCCGCTGCAACCCCCACCAACCCTCCACTCCGCCCTCCACGGACGTCGGCTACCTACCCCGCCGCCACCAGCCTACCCCCGCGGCCGCCACCTTACCCCACGCCACCCGCCAGCCCAGCGGCCGCCGCCGCCACCCCAATCGCCGCGCCCCAGCGGCTAGCGGCCGCCGGCGCGCCGCCGCCGCACCTCCGCCGCCAGTGCGGCCATCTTGGTCTCCAGCTCCAGCGCCGCCGCCGCAAAGTCCGCCCGCACCGCCGCCAGCCCCGGCCGGCCGTCCATGGCTGCGGCGGCTGCAGACACGTCCGCGTCCTGGGTGCTGGCGGTGGTGGTGTTGGTGGCGGTGGTGGTGGTGCTGGGGGTTGTGGTCGTGGCGGACGTGGCGGCGCCCTGCCCGGCCTTGACCAGCGACGCCTCCACCTGGCGAGGCGCGGGCGGGCGTGTCAGTCGGTGCAAACACATACGACACGCCGTGCCACCGTGCCGTACTGCCGTACCACCTGCTCGGCGCCCCGTGTCGCCCCCGACCCCGCCGCCCCCCTCCCCAGCCCCCCGCACCCAACCCGACCCCGGTCCCTTGACCCCAGCTCTACCAGGGTCCACAACTGCCCCCACAGCGGCCCTGCACCCGCAGCCCCCCTTTAGTTTCTTTGGGATTGGACTAAACTGCCCCCAACCCTCCCTCCCCCAAAAGCCACCTCTCCTCACCTGCCCGCGCACCGCCGCCAGCTCGCCCCGCAGCGCCTCCAGGTCTCGCCGCAGCAGCTCCTCCACACCCCCGCCGCCGCCGCCACCAGCCCCCGCCCCACCCACTCCCCCCAGACCGCCCGACACGCTGCCTGCCGGGCCGCCGCCAAAGCGCCCGCTTACAATCTTCTTCAGGCTGCTTGTCAGCTTGGAGGAAGAGCTAGGCGGCCGCGACTCTGCGGCTGCGCCGCCGGCGCCGCCGCCGCCGCCGGCGGCTGCGCCGCCGCTGCCTGCACCCAGGTACTGCTTTCGCAGCACGGTCAGCACGGCTGAGAAGGTGATGGTGAGGAGCTGGGCCTGGGAGCTGGGGTGAAGCTGCGCCGCCACCTCGCGCAGCGGCTGCAGCAGCTGAGACACCACGCGCTCGGCGCCGGTCTCGCCGGCGGCGGCGCCGGCCACGGAGCGGCCTGACTTGGACGCATCGGACTGCACGTGTGTGCATGAAAGGGGAACAAACCGCGTCGTGCACGTCATCGGAGCCCAGCTAGCGGCTCAACAGCAGCAAGTAGGATCCCAGACGATCCAAGACGATCCCAGACGCCTCCGATATCAAGAGATCCAACGCACGTCCTTCGCGGCCGTTCGCTCTCCCTCCTCCACACGCCCACACCTCCCTCCCCCCCCCCCCCACACACACGCACACACGCACACGCACCTTGGTGCTGACGGCCTTGACGCTGCCTCCCGCCCCTCCTCCGCCTGCCCCTCCCTCCGCCATGATGCGCTCCACGCGCGCCGCCATCTCCACAACCAGCAGGTCACAGCAGCGCGCCGCCGCCGCCCGCAGCTGCTCCGCCAGCGCGTGCAGCAGGCACAGCAGCCCCGTCTCCGCCGCGCTCAGCGGCACCGGCGTCACCACCGTGGCCGTGATGCCTCGGCTCAGCCCGCCGCGACTCGCCGGCAGCAGCTCCAGCGCCGCCGCCGGCAGCGGAACCGGGCTGGGCGCGGCGGCGGCGGCGGCGCCGCCGCCGCCAGCGCCGCGGGGCCCGGCGCCGCCGCCGCCGCCTGCGGCGGCGGCGGCGGCG
>NC_057011.1:2338073-2456214 GCF_000002595.2 Chlamydomonas reinhardtii | reverse complement strand
AGGGAGGGCAGCACCACGCCCATCGCCTTATCCGCGCACATGGCCATGAAGTACGTCAGCAGCGTGCGCGGCTGCGTGGGCGCGTGCGTGCCAGCACGACTGGGCCTGCCGGGCCTGCCGCCGCCGCCGCCCTCCTCCTCCTCCCCCTCCAGCTCCTCCTTCTCCCCCTCCGCCCTCACCGCCATGTGCCGGTCCACGATGAGGTACAGCCGCCAGTTGAGCAGCCAGGCGATGTAGCGGCCCTCAGGCAGGCCGCCCGAGTCGCTGCCGCCGCCGCCGCCGCCGCCGCCGCCGCCCAGCAGCGCCACGGCCAGCTGGTCGCCCACCTGGGCCAGACCCTCCTGCCAGGCCTCCTGGGGGCGGCGTATGGGTGTGGGTGTGGTGTGGGTGATGGGTTGGTGTGGGTGGTGGTGTGGGTGGCGTGGGTGGGTTGGGTTTGAAGGATGGTGCGATGGGGTGTGATGGGATTAGAGACGGTGTGTTGCGGTGTGGTGTGGTGTGGTGTGGTGTGTTGCGGTGTGGTGTGCACACATACACGCGCCCTGCCCGCACCTGCAGTAGGTACACGGCCCGGCGGTAGCGCCGCAGTGGCTCGGGAGCCAGTCGCGCCGCGGCGGCCTCACTCAGATCGGCTGGCGGGGTGGGGGGTTACATTCATGATTAATTAAGAAGTGAAGGGGGGGGGGGACCGGGAAGAAGGGAGGCAGGGAGGCAGGCAGGGAGGGTGGGAGGGTTAGGGAGGGTGGCCCAGGTTAGCGGCGCAGGACGTGTCGTATGTGGAATACGCAGCATGCGGGTTGGCGTGCATGGGCCTTTGTGTCGCACGCAAACACGTAACCCATCATGCGCCCCTAAATACAGGTCACTTGTGAACAAAGCAGCTTCGTGTGTAGCCAGCTCCCAGCTCCCTACTCCCCGGTGCCCTGCTGGCGGTTTCCAGCCAGCCAGCCCCCTTTCCCCCACCCCGCCTCGCCTCGCCCCGCCCCCACCCTTAGCTCCCGCCCCCCGCCCCCCACCCTTCGCTCCCGCCCCCCGCCCGCCGCCCCCCGCGCCCCGGCCTCACCCACCCAGCAGGTCCGTGGGCGCGGTGTGGAGCGCCATCCACACGTGGAAGCGCTGCCAGATGTGCTGCAGTGCGGCGCTGGCGGCGGCGTCGGAGCAGCCGCCGCCGCCCGCGTCGAAGGGCGCCATGACCGCGGCTGTGGCGGTTGTGGGGCGGGGAGTTCGATACATGACTGGCTGGCTAGAAGGCGGATACCGATGGTTTCTCGCTCCCTCACCCTCCATCGCCCTCCCTCGCCCTCCCTCGCCCCCTCATACTCGCTCGCGCCGTCGCACTAGCCCCCTCACTCGCACCTGTCCCTACCCCTTCCCTCCTCCCTTTCCCGTCCCCCTGTCCCGTCCCCCGCCCCCCGTCTTTCACTTCCTTAACTAGTCATGAATGTAACCCTCCCCATCACCCCCGTCGCTCACCGTACGCCGCCAGCTCCTGCGCCGCCATGTGCTGCAGCTCCGCCCACACCGCGGCCAGGAAGGCGGCGGCGGCGGCCTGCAGCGGCCCCGGCGCGTCCAGCTCGTCCGACCGCTCCTGTGGTGATAGTGATGGTGATGGTGGTGGTGGTGCTGGTGGTGGTGGTGGTGGTGGTGGTGGTGGTGGTGGTGGTGGTGGTGGTGGTGGTGGTGGTGGTGGTGGTGGTGGTGGTGGTGGTGGTGGTGGTGGTGATGGTGGTGGTGGTGGTGACAATGGTGGTGGTGGTGGTGGCGGTGGTGGTGGTGGTGGTGGTGGTGGTGGTGGTGGTGGTGGTGGTGGTGGTGGTGGTGGTGGTGGTGGTGGTGGTGACAATGGTGGTGGTGGTGGTGGTGGTGGTGGCGGTGGTGGTGGTGGTGGTGGTGGTGGTGGTGGTGGTGGTGGTGGTGGTGGTGGTGGTGGTGGTGACAATGGTGGTGGTGGTGGTGGCGGTGATGGGTGGAGAGGGGGTTTATGGCAGGAGCGGGATTCCAGGCATGGGAAGTGGAAGTTGGGATGGAGCGGCGATGCGGGAAGTTGGAGCGGAGCGGCTTTGCACGGGCACGACACGGAACCGGGTGGGGGTCACGAGCACCCAGCCCAAGGCGCGCTGGATGCGGGTGCGGGAGAGCGTTGGAGTTGTTTCCTGCTGGCACCAGACAGACACGAAGCCTACTCTTTGTTTGCCTTGTGCTCTTTAACACAGAGCCTACTCGGCGTGTTGCACATGTTCATTCCTTGTCACTTGTTCATTCATTTATTCACATCACACACACATCCGCACCCTCACCATGCTGATGAGCTCCCTCGCAGTGGCGGCGCCGCTGGGCTTGAGGTGGGTCAGGGGCCCGCTGCCAGCTGTGGTGGTGTGAGCATCGGGGCCGGGCCGGGGGGAGGGGTGTTTGCACCAGTCCCAATCAGCGAATCAATAAGATACTCGAAAAGCAAGCGCAAGGGTGTGTGCACAAGATATGGTTATGGCGATTTGCTGGGTCCACCACGTAAACACCCGCACTGGCCTATCCCCGTAGACCAGGACAATGTGGGAGCGAGGTCCCCACGCCGTGCCCGCACTGCACTCCCGGACGGAAACCCTGGGAACGCGTGCAACTTCCACCGTGACACCGCATGTCCATGCCGTACACGTGTCCACACCACACGCCGCACGTTCCACTGCGCTAGATCCAAGGGGCTCAGGCCGCATATGTAAACAAAGCCCCGGGTCGGTCCGAGCTCGGAACCGAGGTCGGAGCCGTGCGTTGCTGCCCCACGTGCCGCCGTGCACACACACGGTTTCACATGTAACCGGGCCTCTCCGGGCCTCCGCGCCCCTTCCCGATTTGGGCTATCACATGCTTTGGCCGCCATTGTTGCCGTGGGCGTGAGCGCCACAGGGCTGCAGGCCGAGGGCCTTACGGTCTACGAACCCGCCCGCCACTACCATCGCGGTAATTAGTCCTCACCTTCCCGAAACACGCGCGCCGTGTGCTGCAGGTAGAGGCAGCGGCGCAGCGCTCCCAGGCCTGCTCGCCCCACATTTGTCCACTGAAAGCGCCGGCCCTCCTGAGCGGCGTTGTACTGTACGAGGGTGCCCCGCCTGTGCGCGCATGGCAGGGTAGAACCAATATGTGGGGCCCGGAAAGGGACGATTCGAGGAGGTAGGGCCGACAAGGCTGCAGTATGTATGCGATCTAAGGCTGCTGAGCAAGCCGGCTAGGCAAGAAGGCGAGCGCCAGCAACGGGAAAAGCCTTTCGCCATGCGCAAACGGGCACAGACGGTATGTCGGACGTGTTTCCCTGCTTGCCCAGGTTCTCACAGGTATTTAAGTTGCGTTGTGAGGTCTTCACCCCGGGGCTCGAGCTCTTTGCCGCCGGTCATTTGCTGCTAACCGAGCCGCGGCTTCAACGTATTATGAATGACATTGCAATCTATGATGAATATAACATATAGGCTCAAATGCCCTCCTCTCCAACGCGGCCGAGTGAAATGCATGGAAGACTTTTGCCCAATCGCGTGCCAAGCTGAACAACGCCGAGTTGAGCAAATCCCTTTCATACCCCGCACTCTCTCTAGGACACAAACTACCAACGAACTGTATAGCGGCTGCGTGAACCGCTTCACCAAAATGTCCACGACGTCCCTAGCTCGTGCCGCGCGCTGCACCGGTGCCAGCACCTCCTACAGCGTTTCTCGTAAAGCTGCGGCTGTTCCCCAGTTGCTGAAGCAGCTGGCACGCTTCAACCCAAACCAGCTCAGCAGCTATGCGGGCGTCAAGCTGCTCCTGCCTGTGCAAGGTATGTGTCCACGGATTAGTTTATTATATGCATATGCCCAATTGCCCGGAGATCTCGCTGATGCGCTCGACTGCGGCCACGCAAACACAGGTCGCCGAACGATGCTTCCGCAGGGGTCGGCAGCAGCCCGCAAGGTGCGCTGCTGCAGGGCGCGGTAAAACCTTGCATCTGGGTCTGTGTAAATGTTGAAAGTGCTGACCGCGTCAACGCCTCGGCCCTGTCGGCGTGCAGACGGTCCAAATGTCCTTCCTGGGCGTGGGCGCGCCGGAGGCCATCCTAGTCGCGGTCGTGGCGCTGGTGGTCTTCGGCCCTAAGGGCCTCGCGGACGTGAGTCACGACTAGTCAGAGGAGCCGAGGGGCCGAACGCCTTAAGAGGGGGCTGGATAGGGCGCGCGCGTTGGTTTAAGGGGGCTGGGAGGTGGGCCCTAGGGCCTTGGTGTCGAGGCGACGACAGGGGCCGCCACGGCACGGTACTCGCGCCGAGGTCGGGGCCGCTACCTGCCTCAGCTGTTGCTGAAGAGCATGCATCTTCAGCATGCATCGTGATGGCATTTGCGGCACGTTCTCCCGGGGCCCAATCTCTGCCCACGTCCCGCCTCAAACACCCCCTCCCCCTCGCCCCTCGTGACAACCTTCTTGTCACAGGCCGCCCGCAGCGTGGGCTCGGCGCTGCGCACCTTCCAGCCCACCATCAAGGAGGTAGTGCAGGTGAGGAGTTGAGGACTGAGGAGCTGCGGCTGTAGCAACATCAGGAGGAGGAGGAGGGGAGGCAGGCGGCTGTAGCAGTAGGAGAGGGGTAGGGAAGCAGCAGCACCAGGGGACAGTAGCAGCAAGGGTAAAGCAGCAGGAGCAAAAGGAAAGGCAGTCGCAAGGCGGGGGCTGGGCACACGTGGAGGTGAAGAGGACGGCAGTAGCCGGGTGGTTCGAGGGACGAGCGAAAGGCCGAAGGACAGGGCAAGGGGAATCAGTCAATGGCAGGGGCGCGTGGGAGCAAGGCCGCCGCAAACCCAGTGGCGATGGTGATGGCAATGGGAGAGGCACAGCGCGCACCACGCGTGACGGCTGTGAGGCGGCGCCAGATCCCCTAGCGGCGATGGCCCTGCCAGGGAAGCGAGGGCCCCCATGTGGCGCCCGACGGGCGGCGGGTGGGCAGGCGGCCGGGTAGCCGGCGGCGGCAGCTGGCAGCTGGCGGCAGGCAGCATGCGGCGGGTGCTGGCGCAGGCGTGGCCGCACCTGGCTGCCGGAAACACCGTGCCTTGTGTAGTTCCAGGCGGCGGCGGCGGCAACAGCAGGCGACTGTGGCTGTAGGAGAGGCACCAGTAGCAGCAGTGGCAGGCGGCAGCAGCTGCAGCTGCAGGCGGCGGCAGGCGGCTGTGGCTGCATCGCATCAGCCACTGGCATGCAGCCGGCCCCGGGCCATTGGAGCCGCGGGACAGGGGTGTGGACAGGAGCCGGAGCAGGGGCGGGGCTGGGGGCGGGGCCGGGGGGACGGGCAGTGACAGCCAGCGGCAGCGGCGCCAAGCGGCGCGGAGGGGGCGGGCCAGTGAGGCGCCGGCTGGAGCAGCCGGCCGCCCGCTGCCCCCTGCCCATCCCACCCTTGCCCGCCGCGTCGCGTCGCTGCTGCAGCGCTTCGGCCTTGGATGCGGGCGCCTACTTCACGTGCCAACATGGAGCTCTGATTGCTAATCCAAGAAACCCCGCCTCACCACCACCATGCCTCCCCTCCCCCTCGCCTCCTCCGTGCCCTCCCTCCCTCCCTATCCCCGGCTGCAGGTGAGCCAGGAGCTCAAGGGCACCCTGGAGTCGGAGCTGGGCATCAACGAGCTGCGCGAGGCGGCGCGGCCCGCGCCCCGGCCCGTGTCGGAGGCCACAGGTGGGCGCCACGCAGCAGGCAGCAGCAGCGCAGCAGCGCAGGAGCACAGCGGGTGGGGGGTGCAGCAACAGATTGCAACACAGTGGTTGGGGTGGGGGGCAGATTGCTGCACAGCGGGTGGGGGTGCAGCAGCAGATTGCAACACAGTAGGTTGGGGGCGGCTGTAGGGAGCGGCTGTAGGGAGGGGGCGATGATGCTGTAGAGAGGGGACGATGATGCATTGGGGGGAACGAAGTGCGCAACCACACACGTCGGCCAGGATACGCGCATGGTTATGAATTATGAACCTGCCATCATTTACTGTGTGTCTGTCCGTGTTTCGCGCCACACACGCCCGCACCACAACGCCCTCACATGACAGGTGTGTCGGACACCATGGCTAAGGTGCTGGACCCGGAGATCGAGGCCAAGCGCGCCGCCGCCGCCCAGGCCGCCTGGGGCGCCGCCGGCGCCGCGCCGGCCGCCGCCGAGGCGTCGGCGGCTCCCGCGGCTCCGGCGGCGGCGCCGGCCGCGGCTCCCGCTGCCGCCGCCGCCACCGCGGCTGCCCCCGCGGCGGCCGCCGCCCCTCTCAAGGTGTGTCGTGTGTGAGATCACTTGCGCCCTACGTACAGAACACCACAGTCCACAGCACAACACCCACACGGGCAGGAGCAGGGGCCCACACAAGCATCGCATGCGCTGTGCTGTGTGCGTTCCTTGTGTACTCCTCTACACCTAGACACGCGTCTCTCCTCTCCTCTGTGATGCTCTCCTGACACACACGCAAGACCTGTCAGTCGCCGCGCTTTATGTTTCCTTGTGCTCTTCAACACCTTGCAGGACTTGTCGGCTATGTCCATGGAGGAGCTGGAGGCGGAGCTGGCCCGCCGCCGCGCTTCCTCGGAGAAGCGCGCGTAATGAGCACCAGGACAGCACGCAGGCGCTGCTGCTACTTGCTGCTAATGAAGCAGTTGCAGCTAATGAAATGGAATCAGCTGATGCGGTCCAGACGACATGGGGCATCGGCAGGAGGAGGCGGCAACGGGGGCAAGCGACCGGTATGCCGGGTGCCTTGGCAGACGCCTCCGTGGTGTCTGGACAGGCGGGCGGCGACGATTGTCCTGGGAGAGAGCGGGACATGGGCTTTGCGGAGCTAGGACGGCTCCATCACAGGCGAGGGGTCAGGCCAGGCGGCCGCACACTCTCGGGTTTGGAGCGGAGGCTCGCAGGGGAAGTTTGCGCCGGCGGCGGCGGCGAGCATAGCACTCGGTTGGCGGCGGGTGGCGGGCTGGCGGCGCTTGCTTGGCGTGCTGCGGGCTGCCTGGAGGGCGGAGAGGCCAGGGCGTGGCATACAGGGGAGGGGTTTAGCTATCGTCAGATGTGCGGTACCGCATCGCGCGGGGCCGTTTCGTCCATATGCGGCAAAGGCGCGTTTTGTCGTGAGGCGCCAATCGGCTGCTCGGGGGCGCGCGGGGTGGAGGATGCCTACAGTACCTTGCGTTTACGTTGTTCTATGGAGGCGTGTTGATGGTGTATACGCCACGAACAATTGCGTGGCTTTATCGGGAACATCGGGAAATACGACATACGAGGAAAGTGCATGGGCGCAGTTGGCGCGGAGGAAGAGGAACTGGCAAGCGGGAAAGGCGGGGCTTTGATGGAAGTATTACGGTAGGCGATGGCCGTGCGTGTGTGGACTTGCCGTGGCGCGGAGGTGAGGCCGGTGGCATCGACCCGCATCGACTCGCCACTGAGTGGCCGTGGGCACATAATGCGCCACACACACGTGACACACACTCAGGGGTGCACACGCCCGATTCGTAAGAGGACGCAACAGCCGGGCGCAACAGGGCGGCTGGTCATGGTGTAAGCGCCTGAGAGGCTGACGAGCTGGTAACCTGCACCCGGTGCACCTTCACTAGTGAACGCTCATGTCCGGGTCTGGGCCTCGGCGAGTCGGGGGGGGGGGGCTCCGCCACACAAGGTCGGGCATTGGCCGGCAACTGCCCTGCAGCAGGGGCTGGTGGCCCATCCCGGGGGTGCAATCGCGCACGATCGCGCTTCCTGACTCGCTGGCTCGTGGCGATGTGCGGCTTGTTAGCAGGACTGCTGAGGCATGGAGGCTGGATAACAAGTTGCGGTGAGGCGCCAAAGCCGCCAGAACCAAACTGCCGTAGGGGCTCCCGTACTCTCCCGTCGCCCCGCCCATCTGCGTCAATAGAAGCCTTGGCCTTCTGCGGCTTTGTTAACATGTCGTGGCAAAGTACCAGTGTACTTGTGCATCGAAGTTATTGCTGGCCGACACAGCCGGCCGTCGATTCAAAAGAGAATGTTACAGCTTGGCCAGCCATGCGCGGATTCGAAGCTTGCATCGCCATTTATAGTCACCCGGCCTTCCCACAATAGTCTTACTAGGACATATGAAGTAGAGCCGATCCCAATATGAGCGGGGATGTGCTATTAAGCCGAAGGACGTTTGAGCTATTGGCCTCCCCAAGAGTCTTTATCCTTAAAACAAAATGCTGCTTGCCAATAAATAAAACGTTGCTCTGATGCCGCACAATGCTCCTAGCCTGCAGCCGAGGTTAGAGCAGTCCATTCGCGCTCGGGCCAGGGCTAGGCAGCACGATAACAGCGATGCCTTCTGGGACAAGCACTGCTCTGAATTTTACATGCCAGATGCGGAGTATCGGTGTGCCTTCGTGGGCGTTCGTTTCCCGTTTTCTGGTTCATTCCTTGACAAGCCGCTCGCGATGTCAGCGCACAGCCTGGCAAAACTGTTACAGTACAAGTATGACAGCGGCGTGCTGGACGAGTTCCTCATTTTGGGGCCCACCTACCATGAGGTCAGTCTGGGCAATGTCAAGGTCTACGAAAAGTCAGGGGTCGGTGGCGACTAGTCGCTGCGAGCCCGGAGCGAAGGAGGTGGAGATGCGGGGGAGGGCTACGGGCTGAGCGTCTCTGCAGGCATGGAGAGGCGGGGCAGGGCGGGGGTTGGGGGCAGGGGGCGCGGGGCGACTGCCGGTGTGTGACGGTGACAGTGGCAGTGACCCGCAACCCCAGGCATGCGTGTCTTCACCCATACCTTGATTGCGCCGGCAATGCGCCGCGTTCGCACACGGGAGGGCTTACAGGGGCGGGGAGGGGGGGGAGGTTGCTTGCTGGGGCGTCGGTGGGGAAGGTGCTGCCGTGCTGGTCTGACCGCCCGGCAGCCATCGTGCGGCTCAGGGTGGGCGGTCCCTGCGTTGCCCCCTGCCGCCGCCCTGGGCAAACTCCCTGCCATCCCAACCATTCTAACCATTCCCATCGGCCAGCCAACCCTAACCCACCATCCCGGGGCATGCTCCCCGTCCTCGCCACAACCGCCCGGTCACGCAGTACGACGACGGCGCCGTACGGGTGATCAGCTCCGGCGCCAGCCCGGCCGCCGAGTACACGGTTTTCGACGGTTTCACGCTCGTACAGTACGGCAGGATGCGGGCGGAGTTCGACGGCCCGGGTCCGGGCGAGGGCGGTACGGCGCCAGGCGGCGGCGGTTGGCGGTTGCGGCTGTACAGCTTCGTGGTGTGCGGTTACGAGCTGCTGGTTGACCACTCGGTGAGCAATGTACGGCGATGTACGGCAGGGGTGCGCAGCGGTGGCGCGGTGCGGCGGTGATTGGGGGGTGGGAGTGGGAGGGGAAGGGAAAGGGGAAGGGAGGGAAGGAGGATGGGAGGGGCGGGGTGGAATGCGGTAGGATGGAATGTGGTCGGTGGAACGGGGGGGCAGGGGTGCGCATGTATGCCTGCCCCTCGCCGAGCCCCGATGTGTCGACTTGGGGTGTATGGCGGAGGCCTCTATGTTGTTGGCGGCGGCGGCGGCGGCGGGCGGTCCATGCATACCGGAGGCGGCGGGCGGGCGGACAGGACACGTGTGCCAGGCCACCGACCGCCCCATCGCCGCCTGATGTCCTGCCGCTGCCCCTGCTGCTGCCGCCCCGCCCTGCTGTTGCTGCTGCTGCTGCTGCCGCCGCCGCCCTCCCGGCCCGGCCGCAGGTGCTGCACTCGGAGGTGCACGAGGCGGTCCGTGCGCTGGCGGAGCGGTCGGACGCGCTGGACGTGCTGGCGGGTGCGTGGTTGGGCAGGAGGGCGTGGCCAGGCGTGTGTTGAAGAGCACATGGACAAGGGAGCGCAAAGAGGCGTGTATGTGTGTGTGTGTGTGTGTGTGTGTGTGTGTGTGCGTGTGTGTGTGTGTGTGTGTGTGTGTGCGTGTGTGTGTGTGTGTGTCTTGAAGGGCGAGCACAAGGAAAAACAGTACGCGCAAGACAGCATGTGTATGGGTGTGCCCAGGCGGACCAAAGCAAAGCGACATTAGCCACGACAAACCGGGGAGCCACAAGGACTCGGGAGGGGCAGCGGCCAACAAACAACATGCAAACATTAGACGGGCTGTTCACACCCTTTCCTCGCCATGGCTGACCTGGCTCGTCTTTATGTTTGCCTGCAATCTCAAGCCGGCAGTGTGTGGTGTTGAATGGCACAGGCGAGCTGGGCGTTGCGGCGGCGGGCGCGACGGAGGCGGCGATGGCGGCGGCCGAGGCGGCGGAGGCGGAGGTGGCGGAGGCGGTGGATGAAGCCGCGGACCCTCGCGGCCGGCGGCAGCAGCACCAGCAGCACCAGCAGCACCAGCAGCACCAGCACTGGCAGCAGCAGGGCCCGCAGGAGGGCCGGCGGGCGGCGGCGGCCGCCGGTGGCGGTGCCGGCTCCCGTGCCAGCGCGAGCACCAGCAGCGCCAGTGCCGCCACCGAGACCGCGGCCGAGTGCGCGTGGCTGCTGCTGCAGGCTCAGGTGCGGGTGCAAGCTATCCAACAAACACGGAGACGGGACCTGCGCCGTGCGAGCAATTGGCCGCACGCCAACCCGCCTGATAATGCTGCGACACAACGCAATGCTTAGGCGCCCGCTACCTCGGGCCTGATACACGCTCAGCAAGGAAACACATGTGCCGTAAACGCACGCTATGCGGTGACTGCGAGCCTGCCGGGGAAACGAAGCGAGCGAGCGCCCGCCCATTGCTCTCACTCTCATACAGCACCGTATCCACTGCTGTGTGTGGGGGGGCCCTAGCATCCGCCAACGCGTTCTCCTTACAACACTCACTGTCCCCTGTGTCCCACTGTTCACTCCCTGTCCCCCACTCACTGTTCATACTCACTGCCTCGCTCCCCACCGGCGCCGGCAATCAACAGACCACGCTAGACTCCGCGCGCGCCTGCATGCGCCGCCACCGCTCGCGTCTGGAGGGCTGCCTCGCCTTTGAGTGGACCTACCTACACCGCCTGTTCCTGCGGATGCAGGTGCGTGCAGGGAAAAAAGATGTCGGCTGCATGGTGTGTGTGCATTGCGCGTTGTGCGTTGTGCGGTGCAGTGCGGGCGGGAAGTCAACACTCGAACCCATTAACTCTAAGTTGTTGATGGTGAACGCGTGCCGTGCTTTGGTTCACCTCAATTGACAGTTGGCGGACGCCATGCACGTCGCCGGCGGGTCGCTGCATGTGAGCGAGGAGGCGGTGGAGGCGGCGGAGGCGGCCGCCGCCGCAGGCATGGCGCCGGCGGCGGCGCTGGCGTGGGCCATCACGGCGCAGTCGCAGGCGCGCACGTCACGTGCGCCGCCGCCGCCGCCGCCGGCTGTGTCCTCCTATCCGGCAGCGGTTGCTGCTGGTGCCGCTGGTGCCGCTGGCGGAGGTAGGGGCCGCGCTGGTGGCGGCGGCGGTGGCAGTGGCGGCGGCGGCCCGCCGCTGCTTGCAGACCTTCCAGAGCATCTGGGCACCTCACTTGAACAGTTGCAGGTGGGACCGTGGGAGGGCGAGCGGGCAGTGCGGCTGGGGGTGCTGGGATGTGATTGTCGCCTGCTGCTGTGCTGACCGCAGCCACGCGGTTGCAAGGGTGGCCAGCAGCCTAGACCAGCAAGCTACAACTTTCCTCCTCCACAACTCTATTCAAGTTCGGACCCGCACTATGGTCACCCCCGTGGCCCCCCAACAAACACCAACCACATGGCCGCCGCCGCCGCTGCCTCAACCGCTCATGCCTCAACCGCTGCACTCAATCAACTGCTGCGCCCAACCGCTGCACTCAACAGGCCCGCCACGCGCTGCAGTTGATGGCACTGCAGCAGCTGCACAACCAACAGCGGCGGATCCGGCTAATGGCGTACGGCGGCAGCCGGCAAGGCGGCGCCGTTGGATCCGGATGCAGCAGCTCGGGCCAGGCGGCGGATTCAACTTCCTGGATCGAGGATCCGACCTGCTGGCCGAGGCCCGAAGAGCTGTCGGTTGGCGAGCGGCAGTTGGCACACAGCGTGGCGGGCATTGTGATCCGCCGGGCGTATTTCGAATCCAGCGCTCTCACGGAAACCGTGGATTCCGTGGATTTGACGGATCGCGACCTGGACGAGCTGCTGGGCCTGGATCCAGGGCAGGCGGCGGCGACGCGGTTGCGGCACGCCGGCGGTGCCGGCGGCAGCGGCTTGCGGCCACCGGCGGCGGCCGCCCACGGCGGGCGCGGTGCGGCGGCGGCGGCGCGGCAGCCGCCGCTGGTGCAGGCGATGCAGTTGGCTGTGGCCATTGACCGCGATGCGGCGGTGGAGGAAGCGGTCGAGACGGCGGCGGCGCGGCAGATCCTGGAGCAGTTGCTACAGCCGAGCCTGGGTACAGCCGCCGCCTCCGCCGCCGGCGGTTTGGCATCGGCGGGGCCCATGCTCCGGCGACCGCCATCACTCGCTGCTACAGCCGGCGGCGGCCCCACCGCCGCCGCTCACACCCGTCCGGAGGAGGCGCCAATGCCGCTGCTGCTACTGCCAGCGCCGCGGGCTTCGGCGCAAGCTCACATGGAGCTACAGCCGCCGCGGGTGGAGCTACAGCCGCCGCGGGTGGAGCTACAGCCGCCGCGGGTGGAGCCGCTTCCTCCCGCCGCCGCCGAGGACTGCCCCGGCGTCGGCATGGGCAGCAGACGGCACTGGCAGCCGCAGCCGCAGCCGCAGCCGCAGCCGCAGTCGTCACGGGGCCCTGACACGCCCTTTGACGACCTGGGAAGTAATATCTCAGACATGGCAGACCTGAGAGCCATCCTAGCGGTCGCCGCGCACCGCACCGACTACACCGACGGCGACGGCGGCGACGGCGCCGATGCAGCGGCGGCGTCGCAGTGGCCTGAGCCCAGCAGCTGGCCCAGCCTGCCGGCGGCGGGGGCAAGCAACGGTGGCGGCGGCGGTGGCGGTGGCTGTGGCGGCGGCGGCGGTGGCGGCGGTGGCGGTGGCACTAGATCCAGCGACTACCTGCCAGCGCACCTGCACGCGCAGGGCCACCAGGCGCCGCCACCATTGCCGTACCGAGGCTCCGCACCCGCCACCTACGGCGACGGCGGCGGCGGCGGCGGCGGCGGCGGCGGCTCGCTTTTGGAGGCGGCGGAGCCGGCTCGCAGCACGGGCACCTACATGCCAGCTCCGACGCCCGAATCCGGCACGATGAGTAACGCTGTCACCTGGCCGCCGCCGCCATCGCGCCGCCACCTCGGCGGCGGCGGCGGCGGCGCCGTCACCTCCGGCAAACGGCCGTACGACGCAGTTGCTGCCGCCGCCAGCAGCCACCAGGACTGCTCGTCGGCGGCGGTGGACCAACCGCTCAAACGGGAGTTCCTCCGTGATCGTGACGGCGGTTGTGACGGCGGTCACGTTGAAGGCCGCGGCGGCCCCGCGGCGGGCGGCGACCGGGAGGGTGCTGACGCCCGCCGGTCGCAGCCGGCGTCACGTCCGTCGTCGCCTTTGCGCTCGCACTCGGTTGAGCGCACGCAACACAACCGGCCGGCCGCGAGGAGTGCCGTGGAGCCCGCCGCCGCCTCCGAGCGCTTCGAAACTAGGCACGTGGGCGGCGGCGCTGGCGCTGGGCACGGCGGGCGGGCGGCACTGGTGACGGCGGCGGTGCTGCAGCGCGAGCGTGAACACCTGCGCTTGCAGCAGCAACAACATCAGCAACAACAGCAGCAGCAACAGCAGCAACAGCAGCAACAACAGTTGTCACAGCGGCAGCCGCAGCTGCAGGAGCAAGGCCGTGGCTACAGTCGCGGATCGCCGCAGCTGCAACAGCAGCAGCAGCCGCAGCAGCAACTGCAGCGCTTGCAGCACTTGCAGCACTTGCAGCACTTGCAGGGGCAGCACGACCCCAGCGGGTACAGCCAGGATCCCCGCTGCCACCAGGACTTGTACCAGGACAACCACAACCAACACAACCAACACAACCAACACAACCAACACCAACAAGGACAACAACAACCGCAGCACACCAACGGCAACTACCCGCACAGCGCCAACGAACACCACCCGCATTACATGCGCGGCGGCAACCATGGCAACCACCCCTACCACTCCAACCTCCCCAACCAGCCCAACCAGCAGCCCAACCACTCCACCCACCAACGGCCCAACCACCACACCCACCAGAACCACAACCACCACGGGCCCAACGATCACTCGGCTCCCCTGGCGGACCACGCGGCCCAGCAGCAGGCGCGGCTGCAGCAGGAGGCGCTGCGGGAGCAGCTGCGGCGCCGGCACCTGCTGAGCATGCAAGCAGCGCAGGGCCAGCAACGACAAGGCCACCTACAGCAGCGCCATCAACAGCAGCAGCAGCACGCGCGTTCGGGTGGCGCGTATGGTGGCGGTGCCGCGTTGGCGACGCGGCCGGCGGCAGTCGTGGCGGCCCCTGCAGGCGCCGTGGGCGTAGGGCGCATGCTGCCGCCGGGCGGCGCGAGCGCTGCGGCGGCGGCGGCGCGTGCCGGCGGCGGCTTCGGCCCCAGCCGTGGCGTTGTGGGTGCGGCTGCGGCGCCGCCGCTGCTGCCAGCACGTGGCTCGCACTAGGCCCCAGACCAGCAGCAGCGGATGCAGCCACAGACGCAGCCGCCGCAGACGTGACGTGTGTCGGAGAGCGAGCGCAAGGAAAGGGTAAACATAGTATAATGTATGTTCCAGGACAGCTCCGACAAACTCCCAACTAACTCGTGTACGGCACCCCCAAACCCCTCAGCCGAACAGGAGTTCGGTTGGGTGTCAGCAGCTGCGGCGAGTGGGAGCTGGCAGTTGTGTGGCGGGCCGGCTGGGAAGCTGCCGAGCCAGGGGCATGAACACGGGTCGTTGGCGCGAGTTGGGTAACTCCGTAACTGTACGATGGGAGCTGACAGTTGCGCGGGAAGCCGACTGCGATGCCACAGGAGCGCACGGCAGAGCACAGGAGTCATTGGCGCTAGTCGGCGGTTGCACGAGTGGGAGCTGGTAGCTGCACGCGGAGCCGTTTGGGAAGCCTCGTGTGAGCTGCGTGTAAATTCATATGGGATGCATGGGGCTGCGCTTTTTCCATCAGCTGCATCTGGGCTGCACACGGGGCACACATGACTGCGGTGACGGGAGCATTCTGTCGGCTCTGCCCGATGGCCGTGGTTGGCTGCCGTATTTCTGACCGGAGACATCGCCTGCGGCAGAGTGAGTGAAGCGCGCGGCCGGTGTATGGCTGACGGTGTTGTACGGGACGTGCATCGGTGCTGGTCGTTTGGGCAAGGCAAGGACACGCAGGGCTTGGCTGGGCGTCTTCGTGTGATGGAACACGATGGAACATTATGGCAAGCAATTCGTTTGCGTATCGCACGCCAGTGCGTGCAGACACCCGTGCAGGGCCGGTTCACGGATTCGAGGCGGAATCCCACTTCCGCAATTAAAGCGTTGTGGCAGCAGCAGGCAAAGAGCATCGGGAAGTGTGTGGCGGCGTTGGACACTGCATCTGGGGCGGGCCGTGGCGCTCTGCTGCTGGTGGGCTACGGCGGAGGCACACACGGTAGAGCGGTGTGTGTGTGACCCCAGCTGGTGGGCTGGTGGGTTCCTAGTTTCAGCAGGGATTCATTAATGCGGCCGGCGGTGCACTTCTTACTCACTGGCACAGCTGTGTCCTTAGGCCACATCGTTGTGTGAAATGCACTGGAGAACAACAGACACGACAGACTCCCATGGGGCGGGAGACACAATGAGCAGAGAAAGAAAAGGTTAGCACAACGGCAAAAGGACTTCAACATTACCCGCCACGTGGTGCATTCTTAACTGAGGAAAGCTGTGTTGGTGAATGGTGACAGTATGGGCGGCTGACGCTGCGCTGGAAGGGCCGGCTGCGCTGCGCTGGAAGGGCCTTCCGTGAAAGACTCCCCAGTCCCCACCCCATAAACCACCTGAAATGAAAGCAGGCACTATTACACGCAGGAATGGTTGTGCGGTGGTCTTCTTTGTTGCGCAAGAAATGTATCCTAGAGCCAAAAGACGGCCTCTTGTGCCTGGCCCAACAACTCAATGACATTGGCAAGCCCATCCGGCTGCCAACCAACTCATGACGCACGGCCTAGCCAGCGCATGATGATTGAACAGTGTGCAGACGGCTTATACGACAAAATGTAGTGCCGCAGGTCACCATGCCCTCGCATGTGCGCTCTTCCATGGCTGGGCTGGCCAGATGTCCCTTGAGCACGGCGTCGCAATGTTCGATACATGCGTACACGTCTTGCCTCGCTTTACAGAACGTACGAACTGAGTCGGGACCAAACACTCGTCGCCGCTATGCAGCCAGCACGCCCCGTCCAACCCTGAATCCCTACACACCCCTCACGTGCGCCATCTTTTGCATCAGGATGTCTATGCGCTGATTGTTGATGTTGCCCAGCATGAACCGCAGGCAGGACATGAAGTTGTCCTGCCGTATCTGGCTAACCATGGGCTTGTACGGCTGCAGCAGGCCGTTCACCTGCTCCGCCACCTCCTAGTTCAGGCTCTCCAGTACCCGATACAGCGATAGGTTGTAGGCGTGCGAGCAGCCGGTGTGGTTCTTCCAGTGGAAGCGGTCTACCACAAACAGCATGTCTCGGAAGAACGCTGGGGCACGGTTCAGGCAAACTCGTGCAGGCTACACGCGAAATCATACACAACTATCTCCAGCGCCCGTTCCAAGTCCGACACCATCCAGCTGTACATCTCGTCCCGGCCCTCCAGGCGTGGCAGCACAGAACGAGTAACACACACCGTGCTCACAGAACACCGTGAAGACATCGCCCGTGCGCGGCCCTCGCGCGCAGCAATTGTGGGAGCACGAGGCAGCCACGCCACCATCCAACTCATCAGCGGCCTTCCCCGGCGCGTCCATCTCCGTCGCATACCGTGGACGAGCGCGGCCGAGTAGCCCACAGCAGTGGGCAGACTGTAGGCACTCGCCTGTGACGGCCGACGCCGCACCCTGTTCGGGAAGGCGCGGCCCTCCATCGAACCCGCTACCGCACGTCAGGGACCGCTGGCACAGGTGGCCCATGAAGGCAACAATCGGCAGTATCGATCCTGCCGCCAGGGAGAACAGTGACGCTGCGACCATCACCTGATTCTGCTGCTGTGCTGCCACTGCTGCCCACATCGACGCTGCGCCCACGCATTCAAGTGGAAGTACGCCACCGCCGGCGCAGTGCTGCAATCTACCAGCTGTGCTAGAACCAGACGCTCCGGCGACCCTGGAGGCCCTCCGACGGCCACCGCGGCGCTTGAGATGACGCGAAGCAACCTCACCGTGAGGCCCTGGCGCCGGTCGGCCTCTGGAAGGCCGGCGTCCACTGCGTTCAGTCAGCAGCCGGTGTTTGGTGCTGCTTGACGCTGTCCGCCGCCGCTGCCCAGCCCGCCACCTTCTGTTCATACACGTCCCGGCCATCACCCCGCATGGCGCTGCTGTAGACCCGCAGCGCGACGCGCCATTTCTCCTCGGCACACCAGCACCGCCCCGCGCGCGTATGCTCACGCCGCGGCATGGCGCCGTCTCCAGGTCAGGTCAGGTCAGGTCAGGTCAGGTCGCCTCCGCCAGTAGTGCTGCTGCCTCCGCCAGTAGTGCTGCTGCCTCCGCCAGTAGTGCTACTGCCTCCGCCAGTGCTGCTGCCGCCGCCAGTGCCGCTGCCGCCGCCAGCAGTCGTCGCACACAAGCGCGCGCGGCGTCCGGCCGCAAATGGGGCACACGAACACATGGCAGCGGTCCAGTCGCGCCTCAAACACGCCAAGCAAGCCTGAACAGCGACGTCGAGAACTGAGGGGGCCGCTGCTCGTCACGCGGCAGCGTTGACGCTACCAGGCGGTGCTGCTGCTTCACGTACGCCTCAACGTTGAGGCCCGTGCTCTGGAGCCCCTCGGCGTAGTTGTACATGTGGCGGAGGCTGAAGAAGGACATTCTGCTGTAGCGGAAGAGGCCGTCCTGCACGCCGTCGTACACCACCACGCAGCCAGCGCGGCCGCAGCCGGAGCGCAGCTCGAACAGCCGTGCTTGCTTGGGCCCGATGGTGTCAGGGTCGTACACGGTAGCTAGCCCAGCCTTGTGCGGCGTGTACGGGTGGCCACAACTGCAGCAGCCGCCGCCGGGCATCAGCGGCGACAGCTCCAGCAGATCCCTGCTGTCACTGCCACCGCCGCTGCTACTGCCGCATGCGCCTCCGCCTCCGCCAGCCCCGCCGCCGCACAAAGTCGCGGCCAGCCCTGGGGCGGCGGCCACAGACGACTCCCACTTGGACATGGCGTCGGCGGTCGCTGGGTCGCATGGGTATGGATAGCGCACGGCCGGCGGCGGTGCCAGCACCTCCTCGGCTGGCGCCTCGCTCGTCCGCCGGCAGGCGAGGCAGGCGAGGCCTGAACACCTGGTGCATCTGGTGCACGTGCTGGCACGTAGCGCCGCAGCCACTGCGGCGTCAGCGTAGCTGCTCTGTGCGCGCGCTGCAGGCAACGAACGTGTGGTCCGGCAGCCACACGTAGTCCCCCGAGGGCACAGCACTGTCATCCCCGCGTGCACAGCGAGCCGCGGGGACGTGGACAGGAGGCGCTTGCTCGGGCTTGGGCACCGGCAGGTCCAGGGTGGCAACGTACTGCGCGCGCACGCACCGGTCCACGCACCGGTCCACGCACCGGTCCACGCACCGGTCCACGCACCGGTCCACGCACCGGTCCACGCACCGGTCCACGCACCGGTCCACGCACCGGTCCACGCACCGGTCCACGCACCGGTCCACGCACCGGTCCACGCACCGGTCCACGGCCGCGCCGGCCGTCCTGAAAATGCTGCAGGAGCACACTGGCTGGGGAGCCTGCGCAGGACGCTCCTGGGCCTGTGGGCACACGCCGTTGCGTTGGATGGGCGGGGGCAAACTCTAGTAAAGACCAGGGGGCGTGGGCGAGATACATGCATGCACCACGGCCGAGCTCATGCATGCACCACGGCCGACTGCGCCGGAGTTCTGCCGTGTGTGTCCTGACACAACCCCACAGCACGCCCAAACCGCACCCACCCACCTGTATGCGCATTTAAGGGCCCGCAAAGCTACGGGAATGTCCTGCGCGGCACCTCAGTGGCGAGCGCGGCAGCTGCGGGTGGAAATCAGGTACGCGTCCGGCGCCGGTGATGAGAACCGTTTTGCATGTAATTGGATTTCGTTACAAGCAGGAGTCGGCGAGTGACCAGGACGCGATGACGTCGCTCGTGGCGGTCACCGCAGCGCGACTGCCGCCGCGACTGTTGCGGGTGCCGCCGTGGAGGCCGCTCAGAAGTTCACGGAGGCTGCCAAGACTGCGGAGGCTGCCACGGCCAACGCGGAGGCGGCCAAGGCCGACGCGGAGGCCGCTAAGAAGCAGGTGGGTAGCACCAGGGTTCTGGCACAGGGTTCTGAGTCACGACCAACGAAAATGCGTTTTCGTGGCAGCCTCCGCGGTCTTGGCAGCCTCCGTGAACTTCTGAGCGGCCTCCACGGCGGCACTCGCAACAGTCGCGGCGGCACACGCTGCGGTGACCGCCAAGAGCGACGTCATCGCGTCCTAGTCACTCGCCGACTCCTGCTTGTAACGAAATCCAATTACATGCAAAACGGTTCTCATCACCGGCGCGGGACGCGTACCTGATTTCCACCCGCAGCTGCCGCGCTCGCCACTGAGGTGCCGCGCAGAACATTCTCGTAGCTTTGCGGGCCCTTAAATGCGCATACAGGCATTCTGCGACCGGCCGCGCAGGGCTGGAGGGAGCTGGCCTGGACGCGAGAAGATTGCAGCGACAGCATACTGTACATTGAATGGGATACTGTGCGCTAATACTTTGTTAATGGCTTATGTATTAGCGCAGCAAAGCAGTCGGCAGTGACAGTTGGCTCACAGGCTTTTCCGGCGATGGGACCCCGCGTAGGGGACAATGCCGTGGGACAACGCGTAGGGCATGCACGATGGGCTGTGAGGGGCTGTAAGGACTGCGGCCACTCAGCAGGCAGGAACATAAAAATGGGGGGGGTGCAAGGATGGTTGGAAAAGCGGTACAGGATGCACTGAAGACTGCAGACGAAGTCGTTACCACATGAGGGGCCGTGGGGGGGGACTGTGCGCATTCGGTGGTACATGGGAGACAGGAGGGACGTTCCACAGTGCTAGTGCTGGCCTCTGCCGGTAGCCGGTCTGGCGTCTGGCGGCCCCGTCACCGCTGTGGCGGTGGCGGTGGCGGTGGCGGTGGCCCCGGTGCGGCATTGGGCCTGCTGGGACCAGGGTCCGCCGGGGGAGGTCGCTCCTGACCCGACCCTTAGAGTGCATTCGAAGGAGAGCGTGTAGCGCCAGGGGACAGGGGAGGGGGACCATGAGGAGTTGACGGACAGTTGGTCGAAGAAAAGCGTGCAGGGCCAGGGGAGGGGGGAGGCGGACCAGGGGAGGTGACGGGCAGAGATCCTTGAGGCATGAGGACTTCAGTACGGTGCTCGTCACAGTGGTACCTGCCTGTGTGTCGGCCCTGTACTTGGGGCCTTATCGTTCGGGGACTGACTCTTCTCGTAATGTCGCATTCATGTCGTTGCAAATGTCAGGGAAGCGTTTCACCATGGAGCCGCAAGGGAGCCGCGCTTTCCTTCGAATAGCAGCCACCAGAGGTAAACAGGGGAGGCTCCCCTGGAGGCAACCTGGGCTACTTTGGATCCGGCCACCGTTCAAAAAGGGGGGATTTCCGCAAGGGCTGAAAGTGCTCCTAAGAGTGTTGGGTTGGGAGTGTTGGGTTGGGAATGTGTTTAGGTGGGCGCCTTCGTCTCAATCGTCCTCTACATGCCCATGGGCCGAAAACCTCCGCCTCATCAGCTGCACCCTACGGGAATTCGCCAACCTGCCTGAACCTTGTCCCATCGCACGCCCAACACTCCTAAAGGTTTCGGAGGAGCCTGCCCGTACGGGGGTTCTTAGGGGCACGTAGAGGTGCCCCCGACATTGAAATGGGCACCGACCGCCCTGCGCTTCAAGCATGCGCCACGGCTGGCCCAATTACCGTATCACCCCTTCCTGACACGGTCTCCATCGCCGACACATCGGGATGGGCCCCGAACACCAGCCCTGCGCCTCAAGCATGCGCCAAGCTCTCCCCTGGCGCCAAAGCTGGCTCAAATCGTGTCACACATTCACACCCTCCCGACACGTTCCCCATCGCCGACAACTGTGGCGCTCATTCTAAAACCGGTCCCACATACCTTGTGTGTGTGTGTGTGCGGGGGGGGGGGGGGTTCAGAGGAAAACATGGCGTGACAAGGGTGCGAATCAGTCGGCGCCAGCGTGCCGCCTGTGCCAGCAAGATTGAAGGCCCCGCCGTGCATCGAGAATGAACAGCGCATGTCTTGCATCCTTTAAGCGCTAATACATGTTGTCTTGGTGACCTCATGAACCGACCGGTCGTGCCACGTTCGCTTAGTGTCCGCTCCGCAAGCCAACATTCTACATTTGCCCTGAATTTCGGCATGCCCGACCATGCCACACGCTAGTCCTGCTGCAAGAACCATGGGCATACTAAATGCAGTGTTCTACGTGCATGGCTCGCTCGGCATGCTCGCGGGCGTCCTGCTGTGGGCTACACGCGGCCGGTTCCTGGTCCCTCGCGCAACAAGCGCAGTGACGCTGGCGACGGACGCATTTGCGGGCGCAATCTTCACACTCGGTCTCATCGGGTAAGACACAGCTCGCAATGCAGCTGTACGCTACCTCCCCGTACCGGGGACCGGCTTCGTAGGTTGCGCCGGGGCCAGTGCCCCAGCGGGCCTGCCGTTTGCTGCCAGTCACGGCCTCGGGGCCCCGTACCCGCTGCCCAAGTGCCTGCGCACCCAATCCCCTGTGCCTGTCATCTCCCGGCACCCAACCATCTGCACGAGGCAAGCATGTAGCTAACTTGTGGCTCCGCCTCGCCCTGTCCGTGTGCGTGTGCGTGTGCGTGTGCGTGTGCGTGTGCGTGTGCGTGTGCGTGTGCGTGTGCGTGTGCATGTGTATGTGCATGTGTATGTGCGTGTGCCCCACCCAGGGCGCTGGTGGCGCGTCTGCCCCCCGGCGACGCCGGCAAGCGCCGCGCGGCTGCGGCCTTCGCGCTGTACCACGGGTCCGTGGTGTTCGGCTCGGCGCGGGCGGCGCTGCGGGAGGCCCGGAGGCGGCGAGGCCGCGATGGCGCCGGCGGAGGTGCGGCGTGTGGGGCCTTGGGTGGTGCTGGTGGTGCAGGTGCGGCTGGAGCGGGTGGTGGTGGTGGGAGCGCGGCCGATGGCGCCAGGAAGGCCCCGGAAAGGGAGGCAGCAGAGGAGGTGGTGGTGGAGGAGGAGGAGGTGCCGGTGCAGACGGGGCTGGGCAGTACGGTGCCACACGTGGTGGTGGGCGTGTGGTTCCTGGCCTGGCTGACGCGCACGGGCGCACAAGGGCGCGGCGCGTGACGACGTGGTTGCAAGCAGGGGAGGGTTATAAGGGTTATAAGCAGGGGAGTGTTCCAAGAAGTTCTGAGTTCTGAGCGGCTTTGTGGCAGGTGCGGTGGTACAGGGTGATGGGCCTTAGGTTGGCATGGTCCCGTAGTGTGCAGCGCGATTCCAGACCTCAACATTCAACTAATCAAGTTGTGACGTCAATGCAAGAGCGCGCGGAGCGGGTGAAGAGTGGAGCAGTCATGCAATGGGTGCACGAAATTGAAGTACGGTACGGGTGCGGCTGGGTGCGGCTGTGCGTAACGCTGTTCGGTACTGTGTGACATCGCATGCGAGGGCATCGGACAGGCGCAATGGAAAGTTCTGCTACCGTATTGTGCGCAGGCCCGGCTCCGATGGAACAGAGCCGGGGCAGGCAGCTACGCCAACCTTGCCAACGAGCACTGTGCACCGGCTGAACTGAGTCAACTGACAAGCTATCTAGCTGAGCGGGGGTAAGATGAAGCCGGCTGGATGTGATGCGGCTGAGCGGGGGTGATTGCTCAGACGTCGCCAGACCACCTGGCTGGCACCCCCGGTAGTGGCAGGCGGTAGTGTTGAGCCAAGACGGCACCTGGGCGGAAGCGCAGGCGGACCAAATGCCTCAGATTGTTTCACACCATATCAGCCGGCCCGCCAGGGGTGAGTCTGTGTGGTGCTATCGCCTTGGCCGGGCGCCCGGAGCGTGAGGAATGCGCGTCAGCAAAACATCGACACAACCTGCCAGCTACCGTCGGTACAGTAACAGCGCGCGAACGACGCACCAATGCCTTGTCCCTTCTTGCTACGCATTTATGTGGGCACGGGTGGGAGCCACACACATCGGGACTACGCTTTCCTGCCCCTTGCCATGTTCCATCACGAGCCGGCCCGCCAGGGCCCGCCGCCATCTGCCCGCGCTGCGGTGCAATGGTCGCTGCCTCTGGGGTGTCGCTGCGAGCGGCGCCGCAGCCCGCCAATCCGTCACCCGCACCTGGCGAATGCCAAAAACAATTGTGAACTAAAAACACAGCGACACGCGCAGCAGCCTGCGCGCTTCTCGCATTGAAACGTCCGGTCATTACTGTCATCGCACCATGCCCGACTGCCCAGCACACGCCGTCCTGTGCACGGCGGTCCTGCTCCACATCGCGGCCGTCCATCCGCGCCTTGCCCTCCGGCCCCGCCACTAACGCCCTGCACCCGCTTTTTTGTATGTCTTTCCCTCTTTCCCTGCTGAACCCCTCTCGCCCACTAGCCCAGAACACCATTACAAATATACATGCAACATCCACAGCCTGAGTGTCCATACAACCACGCGGAGGGCGTCTTTGAACGACGCCACACGCTCGCGTCACGACTCATTCCGCGCGTGGCGTGCGGCGTCCCCCGAGCAAGCGAAGCGCCCAACCGCCATTGGGCTGATGAGCAGGTCACGCGCTGCTTTTTCTGCTGCTGCGGGCAGCCACACACAGCCGGCCACGCCGCTTCCAGCCCTCCTCCTCGTGGCGCGGGCGCTGCCGCCGCAGCCGCTTCAGGCCGTGCGCCGGGCTTCGCACAGCCCTTCCTCCACCCTCCCTTGACCTGAATCGCCTTGCGCCACATGGGCCGCTGCCTCCGCCTCCTCCGCTCCTTCCAGTCCTCCATACTCCCCAGCGTGCCGGCTCCTGCAGCCGCTACGGCTGCTGCTTTACTTGAGCAGCGAGCGCGCCAGGTGCTCCTTTGCGGATGCCAGCGCCTTGGAGAATGTCTGTGCGGGCACAGTCCAGAGAGAAAGGTGCCAGAGGTGCAGCTTAACAACATGAGCAATATGCCTTGCAACCCCATACCTCGCACACCTCTGCACGCTCGTTCAATGCACCGTTCCACCGCATTTCCGGCGTCTCCTGCCCTCCCATTTCAAAGTTGCCCCGCATACCCAGGGCTCCCCTCCCCTGCCCTCCCTTGCCACCCTGCAGCCGCCGCCACTCCCTGTCCATGCCCCGTGCAACCCCATTCAGCAATTCTGCAACTCGCGCCCCCTGACGGCTCCCTCCCAATCTCTTCGTCCCGGTCCATCCCGACGCCCTCCCAACCCTTCCCAGCCCCCACCCAGTCCCACCTCCAGGCCCGTCTCCAGCCCCACCTGCTCCGTGATGGGCACGGGCGCCTGCTCGCCGTCCGCGCCGCGCATGGTTACCCGCGAGGCAATCATGGCCGGCTCCGTCTCCAGGATAATGCTGCGGGCGAGCGAGGGAGTGAGAGGCGGCAATGGTATTGTCGGCGGTTGCCTCGGTATGCATACAGATGAATGCATTAGGATGCGTACAGATGAACGCATACGGATGCACAGCAACCGCCTCACAAAAGCGGTGGCTTTGGGCTCTGTACAACGTGATCGCTCCTGGGCGGGACACGCAGCTCCCCAGTCGCCCCCTCCTACCCAGCTCCTGAACTATAGCATAGCCTGAAACGTTAACCTGGCCCCCGCCTAACCAGGTCCCGAGCTGAAGCCACGGACTGTGAGCTCAGCTCGAGCCCACACCACCAGCACAGCGGGCGCCGGCACACGCTGTGCTGTCCCGCTGCGGACACCCGGTACCTGGTACACCCACCCCACCCTCGTTTGCCCCTGCGCTACGACACGTCGCCCCGGCCATGGTCAGGGCCTCTACATGGCTGCTGCCAGTGCCAGTTGTATTGCCACCGGTCACTGGACTGCTTCAGCGATAACCACATTCCCTGGGGGCGACAGGAAACCGTCCACAGACGCACCCGCCGTCCACAATCTCATCCATGGCCAGCAGCACCAGGTCCAGGTTTTCAAGCACCGTCTTCTTCTCCACTTGTTGTCTGCAGCGATAACAAAGAAGAACACAACGGGTCAAGCGTAAAAGAAAACGATTGAGGACTTCGGGCATAATGAGCTACGCGTTGTAAGCAGCGCGTGGGTAAAAGCGTGCTCCCTGGCAGCTGCCCAGCCCCCGCCATGGCTGTTGCTGCCCCCAGCGCTTGTTTTCCTCCACGAGCGCCCGCTCGCACCTCAAGAGGATGGTCACCGACTCGTAGAACGCTTGTAGCACGGTGTAGAGAATCAGCTCGTTCTCATCCAGGCTGCCCGTCACGTAGAACATCAGGTCGCCAATGTACTTGTACACGACCACGACGTTGTCAAACATGATAATCTCAGCTGCAGGCACACCCAAGAGCCACGAGTCAGCATAAATTCCTTGCCTGGCAACTGCCCTGGGCCCAACCCGCGAGTTGATCTCCGTTGCGCAACCCTGTCCTCGCTGCCCTCTTGCTGCTACACACTCCAGCAACATTCTTTGCGTTCCATCTCACCCTCCGCGCGCGCATTGGTCCGGCTGGTCTTGTTCCACAGCGCCTTCTCAAAGCTGGCCTGGCTCGCGACCGTGGACCTGCAGTATTTTATTCCCCAGACGTCTCAGCTATGCCTTGGAACTCTGAGGAGCAACGTAGGGCTAGCCTCACCACTCTGGCGTGTAATACTTGACGGCGATGCGCTTGCCCTCCGAGTCAAGCAGCAGCAGGTTCTTAACGATTGGAAGAGTCGGATCGATGCCTGCCATTTTAGCTGTCAGAGCCCACGCTGGGCTGGTTAACGCAGCTGTGACGACAAGTTCAGTCGCGGTTGGAAAGGACAAGACAAAAAAGCCTCTAGCTCTATTATACTGTGTCAGGGGAAATAATTGTTGGAGTGGGCATAGCAGAATATTGCTGGGACAGCCTTGGGAACAGTCGAACAGAAGGGCGACAGCGATGAGGACTCCTTCACACGATGGCAAGACTTGTCGCAAAGCACACGCCCGCGCAAGGGTTCCTAAAACATAGCGCAACACCATACGGTAGCTTGTACCCTTGCTCCCCCTTTATTAGGTAGGGTGTGTTGCACCTCGCAAAGGCAGACAGTCCCGAAACTCGCTTGGCGCTGCTCGAGCGCTTGCTCATGGACGGAGCGACCACCTCGTCGCATCAGGAGAGTCATCGATACCGGCCAATACACGGCGTGGAGGGCAGGATGCCGGCGAGGCTCGAAGCTGCGGTCGACCCGCCAGGGTGCTGCACTCGACTCCTGAAGCGCCTTTGCCGCTGCTTCGGTGACAGCTCCGACTCCGAGACAGAATCGAACCCAAGGTGCGAGCGATTCCCAGAGTTGGTGTTTTTCCTCTGCGGCTTTTCCTGTCCAAAAGAGCGCGTTGGTTTGCCTCGCGCGCAGGACTGGGCGCGCCGAGCTCTACCAATACGAGGCGCCCGCTGCGACCGCTTCAGCAGGAGCTGCTCAATTGCAGCACGTACAACGGCCAGCAGCGGTCTATGAGGATGAAGCAGACCCGGGCGGCCCGCTTTTGCCCAAAGTAAGCCCTAAGCGAGTCCACTCATACGGTAGATCCGCTGGCGCGCGTTGCTGGCGCTGCAATTTTAGTATGTATCAGTTAAAACGGGAGGGGAGGTCCAGTGCTGTTGCGGAGGCGGCGGCGTAAGTGAGGGGTGTAACTGGGCGGAGGTCGTGAGGCCGACCGGTCCGGCTGGAATACGGACGACGCCGCAGCAGCCCATTACCTGCCGCCGTGTCTCTCCCTTTCCCCCGCATCCCAGCCCCTCCTCTATTCTGACCCTCCACCCTCCAAGCTCTCATGCTAGTCAGTTTCTTCCTGTCTCTTCCGTTACAGACCACGGAGTCCTCAGCACTGGTGCCGCCCGTGCGCCCCGGACACAGCCGGAACAACTCCTCAGGTGGGCGGGCCACCCCGACTGCGTGATACAAATAATCACAAGGCAATGATGCTTTTTGTGTGTGCAAAGCAAGCGCGAGGGGTCAAGGGGAGAGGGCCGACACCGCGCGCAGGGGGGGGGTAGGAACGAACTTTTTTGACCCCATGCCACAAAACCTCCCGGACCCCCCGACCGACCGACCGACCGACCCCCCCTGCCGTACGACCCCCCAAAACCCCCTCAGAACCCCTTAGTTTTTTGTCAGGTTGGTGCCAATCGACTGCTCTCGGTGAGCTCTATCGCTATGTAAAATGATCCGCCTTGGGAACACACTTTGGCCGACCGACATGTGGACATGTAGACATGTCCAACCGTCTGCCGACAAGTATCCTGATAGACTGGCCTGCTATGCAACGGCTTATTCCGATGTTACTTGATAGTGCGAAATGTGCTGACACGTTCACCATGCAAAACCCGGCCGGCACCGGCTTGTCCCTGACCAGTTCCCCAGGCATCTCCCGAGATGCCGCTCCCCAAACTGCCCCAAACTATGCACGTGTGCTGAGCCTGGGGTATACCTACGCACGCATCGTGGAGCTGCACCCATTGCGCCGCGTGTTGCAGGACAGCAGCGCTAGGAACAAAACTTGGCACGAACCTGTGCAAAACTTCGTGGGACCCCAGACCGACCGACCGACCGACAACTTTGAGGGGCCATAACTTTGCATCCAGAAACCCATTTTCAATTTTGAAAGCGGATTCGTGATTTTCTCGTTAAGCTCTATCCATTTGAGGCATGGGGTCTGTTTCGGAAGATTCTACCCCCCCCCTGCCGCGCGCGTGTGTGTATGTGAGGCATATGCGGCCTCCTGCAGCAAGTCACGGTTGGCTCCGGGCAAGGATGATGCCATGGGGCCGCGGGCCCCTGCCCGGTGCGACGGCCACAAGCAAGCACACGGCAGTCTGGGGCTCTGTTGCTTTGCGTTTGCGGGGTGTGTGTGGGGCAGCCGAAACGCACCGACACGGACTGGTGGGACGGCGGGGCCGCCGCCCGAGGCCACCAGGGGCGACCGGGGCGGGCGCACGTCCCGGGGCCGAATGCGCATTTCAAGACTGGTGGCTTAGAATGGGCTTGGCAGGGAGGGGGGGCGTGAAGGGTGTGTGAATGTGGCGGGCCAGGCGACGGGCGTGGGGTCGGACACCCAGGGACTGCGAGCGGCACCACCAGCATGTGTCAGCGCCGGCGCAGGTCCTGCATCACCGCACCGCACCCACCACCTGTCCCGTCCCGTCGCCCAGACCGGAACCGCCGCCGCCTTGTCTCCAACCGCCTCTTGCCCTCCCGCCTGCTCCCTGTTACCCGTGCACAGCCTCCGCCACGGCGGCGGCAGCGGCAGCGGCGGGGCCCGGCGGCGCCGACTCCCACGCCCACTCCCACCCCTCGCTCACCAAGCGCCACAGCGGAACCCTGGGCCTAGGCGAACACGTGCTGGGGGTTCCGCCGCCGCTGCCACCCGGGGGGCCGGGCTCGGCAGGGCTGGGGGCCGTGCCGCGCAGTGCCGCGGCGGCGGCGCACCGGCGCACCGGCAGCCAGGGCGACGCCAAGCGGCAGTGGGCGGCGGCGGCGAGCAGCAAGGTGGGCGGGTCTCTGGCGGCTGCGACGAAGGGCTGGGTGATAGGAACATGCCAACATGGGGCTGGAGTGGGATGGGTGGGGTGAGTATCCGACTGCCATCAAGCCGGCCCTGCCGGCGCCGTGCGCGTCAGAGCAGTGCGATTCCAAGCACTGGCCGAGTGTGCGTCGCGTTGCTGAGCTGTGTTAGCGCGGACACGCCGCCGCCGCAGTCATGCATCACGTCATAACCGTGCCTTCACGCTCACTGCCGCCGCAGGAACACGCGCACGTGCATCACCACTCAGCGGATGTGCACACACAGCAGGCGCACCCGCACCTGCACACGCACACGCCGGCGGCGGCGTGTGAGTCGCCGGAGGCTCCTAGCACGGCGGCGGGCCGGCCAGGTGGGTGCCAACACGCGCGAGCGCGCACACACGTATACGCATGTTTGGTGGGGTGGGAACTGGGAAGGCACAAGGAGAGAGCCCATGCTGAAAGTGATAGTACACGTCAGTGGATTGAAAATCTGGAGTGCTGCTCTTGCCATCAGACGCAACGCCTGCTGCGCGCGCCTCCGCCTCATGCCTGCACACACTGCCCCTGCCCTGCCTGGCTACAACTTCGCTTCTTCTGAATCAATTATGAATGTAGTAACCATATCCCCCTGCAGGCGCGGCGTTCGGGCCTGTGCAGGACGAGGACGACGACTTCTGCCCCACCTGCCTGGAGGCCTACACAACAGGTGGGTTGGGGGGTGGGGGGGGTTTTGCGGGGGTTCCAATCATGATTAATTAAGAAGTGAAGGCGTAGCCAGGTACAGTAGCAGGGGGGGTTGTAAAGACCAGCCCAAACTAAACCAGGGGGGGTTGGGGGTGGGGGTTTGGGGGGGTGGGGGTGGGGTTGGTGAAATACCAGCCCGAGGGGGGTTAGCCAATCAGGCGGACGCTTTGTATGAAACATGGAACTGCCGACGTCCAGAGAAGGGGTTGTGTACGGTTTTGGGGGGGGCTCTGAACAAGTTCTATAAGGAAGCAGTCGCGTTACAAGGAGAAGCTGCAGCCGCGGAGGTGTGGGGGATTGCACAGAATGGCACAGAGAAGTTAGCGTAGTAGACAGCAGGCGTAGGGGTGCGCGTACCGATGGGGGGGATGTGAGCCATTCATGCGAACGCTTTGTATGAAAGGTGGAGCTGCCGACGTCCAGAGGGGGGGCTTGTAAATACCAGCCCAAACTAAACCAAAACCAACGAAAACGGGAGGCAGGGGCGTGTGTACGGTACGCGCTATGATGTGGTGGTGCTGGGTGCTGGGATGGGGGCGCCACGTTTGGCGGCCTGGAGGGAAGGCAGCGTGCCCCAATGCTCGTACCTCACTCAACACCACCTGCCGCCACCTCCCCACGCTGCCGCTCACACCCCGTCCTCGCCCCCCTTTCTGCCTACCCTGCTACACTACCTTTTACCATCCTTGTAACCCCACACCCTCCCCCCACACGCCCCCGCCCTCCACAGAGAACCCCAAGATCTTCACCGAGTGCGGCCACCACTTCCACATGCCCTGCATCTACGCCTGGCTGGAGCGCAAGGACACGTGCCCCATGTGCGAGAGCCCCATGCAGGCGCCGGGGCTCATGTGAGAGCCCCATGCAGGGCGCCAGGGCTCATGTGAGAGCCCCATGCAGGCGCCAGGGCTCATGTGAGAACCCCATGCAGGCGCCAGGGCTCATGTGAGCGCCAGGGCCCATGTGAGCGCCCGGGCGCGTGTGAGCAGCAGGGCTCATGTGAGCAGCAAGGGCAGAGGCGGGAGGCGGCGGCCGAGCGCACGTGAGCAGCTGGAGCGGGCGGAGGAGCAGGGGAGGAGCAACAGGGGGAGGAGGCGGCGCAGGGGGAGGAAGAGGACGTGGGGCGCAGATAGCAGATGCAGGAGGACGAGTTGGCGGCAGCGGCAGCGACAAGCGGCGGCGGCAACAGCGGCGGCGACAGCCCGCGTCATTGCGCGGTGGCCGCCCGCCGCCGCCTGGCGCCTGGGGTGCGCACAACACTGGGGAGGGGACTGGGGCCGCAGTGGGTGTGCCGGCACACACGCAGTCGGAGGTGCCTGCGGTACCGCTGGCGGAGGCGCCTGCGGGAGGCGCCCGCGGGAGGCCGCGCGGCACTCCGCGCCCGGAGAGGGCGCTGAGACGGACCCGGATGGGTCGGGGGGCGGGGGGTGCTCCGGGAAGGACTACCTGTTCTGCAGCCCGGCAATGGGGCGGTGCGGCAGGCAGGCGGTCGGGCGGTTGGAGCCCGTGGAGGCGGAGGGGGCCGTGGCGGTCGCGGCATCGCGTGGCGTGTGTCGCTGGGCCCATGTGGCCGATCGCTGCGGCAGAAAGCGGCGGTGGCAACGGCGTCAGACGGCGGCTTGGTTTGTGTGTGCGTGTTTGCATTATCATGTGGCATCAGTATTAGCAGGAGCAATGTGGGCTAGCGGTTTGAGGGCCCGATGACTGCAGGAGTTTCTCATGGCCGAATCAATGCGCGAGCTGTACGGACTTGCTGTCGACGGGCAACGGGGGGAATACTACCACCTGCGCCCCGGCTCGGCGCGGCGCCTCGCGGTGTTGGCACTGACAGACAGTGACGGTTGACTCGGCATCGGATTCCCGCCGCATGGCCGCGTCGATTGTGGCGGGCAGTTCATACCACATATAAGATTGACCATCTGTCACCGTTACTGGACTCAGCAACGTACGGCAAGTGGTGGCCATACGCTTGGCTGTGCAGTAACGTTGGGAATGCTTGATTAGGAATGCTTGATGGAGTGAGCGGGCGCGGGCAGCGCTCGTGGGTGGTTTCGGTTGAGGCATGGGGCGTGGGGCCTGGGTTCCTCGGCGCAAGCAGAAGGGCATGCGCAGTGCGAGGCGAGGAATCATGTCGTTTCATCTGGCATGGGAACGGGCGTCGTTCTTCCGGTTGCTTGACGCATAGTCACGTCACGTGTGTACCGTAGTGTAGAGAGCAGGAACCCATTATATTCTTGTTGACGTAGCTAATCGGTTGAATGGCTTGGAGTTTCTCTTTTATATTGTTTACTACAGTAGACAGTCTGTATCCTCATGTCGTCGCTGCGTTGAGCTAATGCTACAGCTCAAGCTACCCATCTCTTTGTGTCGCACCCGTGGGGGGCACTGTATCATTACCAAAGCACTGCAATTCAAACAGACTTTGACATTAAGAGTCATGATGAGGAACTATAAGGGTGGGCTGGCTGGTTGATGTCAACTTATTTGCCGTGTCAGGGGCCGCGTGGCTTTCACGTACGTCTCGTTCATCTGGGTGGGTGATGGTGTCGGTAGACGGGGTGTGGGGCGGTGAGTGCGGTGTGGGAGAGCGCCAGCGTGTGCGGCGCGATTATTGGATTGGCGGCGGTCGAAGGTGAGCGAGGCTACTGTGGAGGGCGATGGCGTGTGTGACCGAGTCTATCTGCACTCGGCTTGAACATGCGGCATTGTGTGTGTGCGTGTGTGTGCGGCGTACGGCCCTCGACGACGAGCGCGCCGGCTCCCGCAGAAGCTTCTATACACCCGTGTCCACACTCGCACTGGTGCTGGTGGTTGCATCCCTGTTCCGGAGTTGTGGAGGCATGCAGACGGCCGTACTCTCGCTTGCCATGTGTGAGCCGGGCGCGTGTGCTGGTTGGGGTTGAGCCCCCGCCCCCCTTTGTTGCTGTACGGAAGCTTTCCAAGTCCTTTGCGTCGTCACGGCAGTGATGGCGGTGCCCCTCGCGGCTCTCCGCAGCCCCGCCCCGCCCCACCTGCCCAGGTTGACAAAGTCACGCGAGCACGTCGACTGGCCGCAGCCGCAGCGCTAGCGCCAAGATGCGGAAAAGCTTTTTAGTGTTCGGGACCATTGCGCGGGCCGTGCGCGGGCCGGTCTGGCCGCTTGCTCCCTCAGGACCTGCTCCGTGTTTTTGGCAGCACCCCCCAGGCCCCCTGCTTCTAATCAACAGCAACAGCAGCCACGGTGGCTTGTCTGCAATGCTACGACCCACATCGACCCTCAGATGCTATCGTCTGGTCACGCGCATGGAGCGTTGATGCACGTCGGCAGACTGCCGGCCTGCCGCCCTGCCAGCCAGCCACCCGCTGACAGGTCGGGCCGTTTCGCACTTGAACGAACAAGGGCACGCGCACGATCGCAGGAAGGCGAGACAGCCCAATGGGCGCCGTGCACGCCGTGCTTCCCGTCTACCACCGTGGCGCCATCCCACGCCGCAGACGCCCACTGTGGCATTCCAAACATATCATAAGTCTTTGACAACAGTAGCAGCAATTGCAGTAGCAGCAAGCCCACCTATCAGTCACAGCCACTTTACTTCCCGCCAAAACTCAGCAGCTTTTGCAACCCGCAGCGCCCCGCTGCCCTTTTGCCGCCAATGCACCCGACGCGTGTGCGCAGCAGCATTTGTTTATCAACTAGCACTTAAGGGAGCGACACTTCACCCGCGCTAAGCTGGACGAAGCCCCGTCCGCGGAAGCGAGGCCTGGCGCGGCCAACCAAGGGTGCGTGCATGCTGGGCTCTAGACGTGGGCTGTTTAGAAGCGGATTGTTTGGTGGAGCACTCAGCAACGTACGTGCGCGCGCGCGTTGGGGACAGCCTGGAAGTTTTCGAGACGCGGGGAGCTGGCTTTCTAGCTGGCTGTCTTGTGCGCGCTTTGGCTTCTTGGCAAGATAGAGTGCTAGGATGCATATGCTGCCAGGTGGATAGCAGGGCGCGTGGTGCGTGGGAGCGTGCAAGAGGGAAGCGCAAGCAAAGCCCCAAACCTGCGCTTGAGGCCTGCTCTTTGCGCATTCAGACATACTCTAATGAGGCCTTTACGCTTGGCCACACGGGCGGGGCAATTGGGGAGGGCGTTTCCTGGCGCCCTGCAACAGGAGCGCGCGCCCTCACCTTGCTCCCTGAGTGCTGGTATATATACCATCAAGCAAATGACATGTTGGTTTGCTTCGCAACACAACGCAGGTGGTTCTGGGGCGGTCAACGCGGAGGCGGTTGCCTTGACCCGCCGACCGTTTTGGCACACCTGAGCCGAGACTGACTGCGAACCGGCTCGGCCTGGCCATGCCGTACGGGACCCCGTAGCGCAGGCCCCGGGACCCTGCCGCTATAAAAGCCGGGCGCGCCGGCTTATTACTATTATAACATACAACTCTCCAACCAGCCACTACTCCACCGGGTAGCCTTCGCAACCTCTTTCAGCCTTCTGAGCAGCACACAGCCACTCCCTTGCTACTTCTTGTCGCGACCCAGTTCGCCCCACAAGCCTCCCCGCTTGCTGACCACCGCACTAGACAGACGCCACTCGCAGACTCGCTTGTGTCAGTGCAACTCCGTCTTGCCCGCCAACGTCCGTGCACGCTGTGCACCTTTCAGCTCGCTCTCCTACGCACGTTCCTCGGGGTCGTCTTTCCCTCGGCATCAAGATGTGCCTTCAGATGCTACTCAAGTCTCTTGAGCACCCTAAGCAGCGCGGCAAACCGCAGGTGAGGGACCCGCAGCGTTGGCGGGTTGGGTGGGTGGCACGCACACGACGTGCGGGGCGGGCACGCACGCACTCAGCAGTCGACTGATAACCACTGTCCCGGCGGTCACTCGCCTTTGCCCTAAGTCGCACTCACGCGGGCCATTTCCCGCCGCAAACACCTTGATTGCTGACACACGTCCTTTCTCTCACACGGGCAGGTTGTCGACTGCGGCCTGCGGAACAGGCCCGCTCCGTCCGGCGAAGAGAACCCTGTGCTCCTCATGCAGCTGTGCGCGCTGCTGTGCACGCCGCCCGCCGGTGGGGTGAAGCCCTACCGGCCCGAGTCCCGCTTCATGCGTGGCTCGCCCAAGGCGACGGACGCGGAGGGCGGCTTTGTGGACCCCCTCTTCCTTGAAGGGCTGCGCCGCACCCTTCTCTGCAAGGTGGGTCATTCCGCATCGTGCCACCAGTAGACTTCCGCTGATCGGGGGATGGAGCGGCTAGCTAGCTAGCTGGGGTGGGTCAAGTTAGGCTGGGGTACCGTCCGTCCGCACAACGAAATGGGCCTGTTGCCTACTTGGCCACTGACGGCTGTTCAACTCTTTCCACGCTTTCACAGATTGACAAGCCCACACCCGCAACGTCAAGGCCCGTCAAGGTGCTGGTCACCGTCTTCTGAGACTGAGGCCAACTTCTTACTTTGGCTATAGCCAGCCGCCACTCAGCTCTGGACAAGAGCTAGCGGCAGTGCGACACCGTTTCCTTTAGTTGTAGACTTGTAGCTAAGCAGTTTGTTGCTTGGGACCATGCCGGAACGGCAGTGGGCGTATGTGATTACTTAACTTAGGCCGGCCAGCTGTGACCATACGTACTTTGGTTGTGCATTCGTGATCCCATCCACTTGCATGCGCGTGTGTATGTACGGCCTGTTGCTTAGACAGGTGGGGAAGACTTGTAAGCGTAGGCAGTTGTAGATGGATACTATAGGAGATGAAGGAAGAGGGTCTTAGGACAAGACCCACGAGTTAGGACGGGACCCAGGAGTCCAGGACCCGAGTCAGCACGTGTGCTGTCCGGCACAAGGACCAAAAAACGTATCCACTGAACTCATCAATTGCTGGACTGAAGCGTATTGCATGCCACAATGAGGCAACGATAAGGAGTGCAAGACCTGCTGGGAAGCCAGGCTCCTCCAAATGTAACACAGACCTGTGCTTACCGTACTGCTGCTGTTCGGCCTGCGCCTATTCGTCTTCGCGTCTCTTGTTTGTTCGGGTGTGCGCATTACGCGTCAAGTTACTGCTAGCTGCTGCTGGCTGGGTGCATTATGGTGGATGGCTGGTTCGGACATTCGGACTCGCATGGGTTACCGCCGCCCACCACAATCCACATGTGTGACAGTACTTATCATGGCAATGCGACAACAGTACGGTACACCTGGAAGCTCCATTCAACAACGCTGGACATGCCGTATGCACAAAATTGCAGCGAAACCCAACGCCACCACCAGGCACCAGCTGTACATGCTCGTGGATGGCTCTCGCACGCCCTCATCACCCGCCAACTTAACCATATCGGACTTCTCCCAACCCTCATATGAACAACACGCCTGACCCACATGATACGGCCCGAGCACGCACACCATATCAGTAAGCCTCCGCATCCCGTTTCGCGGCGTCTGCCGCCGCCGCCGCTGCCTTGGCTGCCGCCGCCTTACCTCACGCCACGGCCAGCGCCGCCGCCGCCAGGTCACCCCCCATGCCACCTGCCCAGCCTCCTCCTCGCCGCCGCCGCCACCGCCGCCGCCAGCTCGTCGCTCTTCCATCAGCCGGGCTGTGTTGAAGTGCAGGTGCCTGTTTGTTGTGCGGGGTCGTGTGTCGTAAGATCCGGTGCAGCAATCGGTGGTGTGCGTCGCGAGAGAAGGCATAGTCCAGGTACGCCACCACGTCGTGTTTCCTTCCCTTGCGCTCCCTAACACACACATACACATGCAGGCTCCCCAGTTAACCCCACCTGTTGGCCAGCCAGGGGCACAGCGCGGGCGGCAGCACCGCCACCATCAGCTCCAGCGCTCCGGCCCGCGGCAGGGCGTGGCTCCACCCACTGAACACCAGGTCCAGGGGGGACACCTCCTCGCCGTTCCTGAGAGGGTGGGGTGGAGGAGGGAGGGGGCGTGGCGTGTGTGAGAGAGTGTGTAGGAGGAGGGTTGGATGTGGTTTGTTCCAGTTCACCGTTCCCAAGTAGAACCCAGGGACACGCAGATCGCATGGCCGGACAGGTTTGGACCGAACTGGGGGATAGTGATAGCCTGATAGGGGGTGAGCACCATACACGAAACACACACGGAGCCAGCAGGGCCGGCCTCTGCACCCGCCCCTCCTACCTTCCCAACCTCCCCTCCCTTCCACCGCCCCGTCCCTCCCAACCTACCTCATGTACACGCGGCCCTGCCACTTGAAGCCGTACAGCAGGCTGAGGTAGCCGTGCCGCCGCCCCTCCATCTCATGCTCCACCAGCAGCGCCGCCACCTGCCGGTCCGGAATCTCGGATCCAAGATCCAACTTGATGTCGTAGAAGGCGTGCGTGCTGGCGGCGGCCGTCACCGCCGCCACAAAGGCGGCGCGCCGTGCCGCCGCCGCGGCGGCGGCCGCCACTGCCGCGTACTTGTGGAATCGTAGTCGCGCGACGCTGGCGGCGGCGGCGGTTGTTGAGGTTGGCGGCTCCGCGCAGTCGCCTGTGCTGGCGCCGTCGGGGCCGCCCAGGTAAGAGGCGCGGCGCTCCCGGTCCCGGTCGCGGCCGCGGTCGCAATCCCGGCGGTACCGCAGCCGCCGTCCCGCGTCGTCCGAATCTGGGTGCGTGTGTTTTGTGTGTGCATGTGCTCGTGCGCGTCAAAGGAAGGGAACCGTGCTGTGGAGCAACGGAATGCTCTGTGTGCATTTCGCGTGAGCGTCAACGAGTGCGTGCGTGTGGCTGGGAGCGTGCAGGACTGCGCCCGACCGTCATCCACCCACCGCACCCACCCAGCCATCACGCAAGTACTCTTCCATGCCTCATGTACGTACATACGCCGCCACACGCACGGTGGTAGACGACATGAGTCAGCTCACCTGCCCACCCGCCCACGTGCCCTGCGGATCCCGGGCTCTTGCTGGTGCCGGCGGTGGCGCTGCTGCTGCTGCGCCTGCGATGGAGCCGCCGCTGGCGGCGGCGGCGGCGTGTTCGAGGTAGGATGGCGACACCGACGCTGGCCCGCCGCCGTCAGCGCCGCCACCACCAGCAGCGATTCCGGAGGGCTTGTGAAAGTTGGGTTTGATGGTGATGAGCCCCTTGCGGCTCACGGCGCCCGCCTCTCCCGCCGCCCTGCCGCCGCCGCCGCCATCGTTGCCGTGCCAAGTCGTTGCCCACCATCCAGCACGTACGGCGGCGGTGGCTGTCAGCATCTCCGGAGTGAACGGCCAGGATGGTCCATGCCGCCATGCAGGCTTCTGGCGGCGTGCGTGGCCCAAGGACGGTGCAAGGCAGAGCGCGCTAGCTGGCGAAGGATGAGCGAGCGCCAGTGCTAGCGAGCTCGGGGTGGGCGGGCCCCGCCCGCCGCGCACCACGAAGGGCCAGGCCTCGGCAGCGCCCGCCATGCATCGAAGCCGTGTTATCAATTGCTGCTGCAACTGCTACTGCTACGTGTTATTAGTATGTGAGCTGCTAGGTGGCGCGCGCGGGTCTAGACAGTGCGAGCTGCTGCAGCACGGTGTTATGGCTCCGTGGGTCTCCGACCGCCGCAAGGGGTGGAGAGACTGCATGTAGTCGGTAGTATTGCTAGGGATCAGGATAGCGCACAGCGGCGGGGCGGGGGCGGCGCGCCTCTCATTGCAGCCAGCTTAAAGGCAAGACAGCCAAATGATGGGCGCCGTGCTTGCAATCCACCGCGGCCATATATATGTGGCGCCATCCCACGCCGCAGACGCCCCCGATCACCTACAGCGGCATTCCAAACACATCTATCATAAGTCTTCGAGAACAGTAGCAGCAATTGGAGTAGCAGCAAGCCTACCAAGTCAGTCACAGCCACTTTACTTCCCGCCAAAACTCAGCAGCTTTTGCAACCCGCAGCGCCCCGCTGCCCTTTTACCGCCAATGCACCCGACGCGTGTGCGCAGCAGCATTTGTTTATCAGTTAGCACTCAAGGGAGCGACACTTCACCCGCGCTAAGCTGGACGAAGCCCCGTCCGCGGAAGCGAGGCCTGGCGCGGCCAACCAAGGGTGCGTGCATGCTGGGCTCTAGAGGTGGGCTGTTTAGAAGCGGATTGTTTGGTGGAGCACTTAGCAACGTACGTGCGCGCGTTAGTTGGGGACAGCCTGGAAGTTTTCGAGACGCGGGGAGCTGGCTTTCTAGCTGGCTGTCTTGTGCGCGCTTTGGCTTCTTGGCAAGATAGAGTGCTAGGATGCATATGCTGCCAGGTGGATAGCAGGGCGCGTGGTGCGTGGGAGCGTGCAAGAGGGAAGCGCAAGCAAAGCCCCAAACCTGCGCTTGCGGCCTGCTCTTTGCGCATTCAGACATAATCTAATGAGGCCTTTACGCTTGGCCACACGGGCGGGGCAATTGGGGAGGGCGTTTCCTGGCGCCCCGCAACAGGAGCGCGCGCCCTCACCTTTCTCCCTGAGTGCTGGTATATATACAATCAACGAAATGACATGTTGGTTTGCTTTGCAACACAACGCAGGTGGTTCTGGGGCGGTCAACGCGGAGGCGGTTGCCTTGACCCGCCGACCGTTTTGGCACACCTGAGCCGAGACTGACTGCGAACCGGCTCGGCCTGGCCATGCCGTACGGGACCCCGTAGCGCAGGCCCCGGGACCTGCCGCTATAAAAGCCGGGCGCGCCGGCTCATTAGTATTATAACATACAACTCTCCAGCAGCCACTACTCCACCGGGTAGCCTTCGCAACCTCTTTCAGCCTTCCGAGCAGCACAAAGCCACTCCCTTGCTACTTCTTGTCGCGACCCAGTTCGCCCCACAAGCCTCCCCGCTTGCTGACCACCGCACTAGACAGACGCCACTCGCTTGTGTCAGTGCAACTCCGTCTCGCCCGCCCACGTCCGTGCACGCTGCACACCTTCCAGCTCGCCCTCCTACGCACATTCCTCGGGGTCGTCTTTCCCTCGGCATCAAGATGTGCCTTCAGATGCTACTCAAGTCTCTTGAGCACCCTAAGCAGCGCGGCAAACCGCAGGTGAGGGACCCGCAGCGTTGGCGGGTGGGGCGGGTGGCACGCACACGATGTGCGGGGCGGGCACGCACGCTCTCAGTCGACTGATGCCCACTGTCCCGGCGCTCGCTCGCCTTACTTTGCCCTAAGTCGCACTCACGCGGGCTATTCCCCGCCGAAAACACCTTGATTGCTGACACACTTCCTTTCTCTCACACGGGCAGGTTGTCGACTGCGGCCTGCGGAACAGGCCCGCTCCTTCCGGCGAAGAGGACCCTGTGCTCTTCGCGCAGCTGTGCGCGCTGCTGTGCACGCCGCCTGCCGGTGGGGTGAAGCCCTACCGGCCCGAGGCCCGCTTCATGCGTGGCTCGCCCAAGACGGCGGATGCGGAGGGCGGCGTTGTGGACCCCCTCTTCCTTGAAGGGCTGCGCCGCACCCTTCTCCGCAAGGTGGGTCATTTCGCATCGCACCACCATCCAGTAGACACTGCTGCCGCTGATCTGGGGAGCGGCTAGCTAGCTGATGGGGCGGGTGGGTCAAGTAATAAGGCTGGGGTACTGTCGTCCGTCCGCACAACGAAGTGGCCTGTTTCTCGCTTAGCAACTGACGACGATTCAACTCTTTCCACGCTTTCGCAGGTTGACAAGCCCACACCCGCAACGTCAAGGCCCGTTAAGGTGCTGGTCACCGTCTTCTGAGGCCTTGGCCAACTTCTTACTTCGGCTATCCAGCTAGCCGCCACTCAGCTCTGGACAAGAGCTAGCGGCAGTGCGACACCGTTTCCTTTAGTTGTAGACTTGTAGCTAAGCAGTTTGTTGCTTGGGACCACATGCCGGAACGGCAGTGGGCGTATGTAGTAACTTAGGACAGGCCGGCCGACTGTGACCATACGTACTTTGGTTGTGCATTCGTGATCCCATCCATTTGCATGTGCGTGTGTATGTACGGCCTGTTGCTTAGACAGGTGGGGAAGACTTGTAAGGCAGTTGTAGATGGATATTATAGGAGATGAAAGGGAGAGGATCTTAGGACAAGCAAGACACACGAGCGAGTTAGGATGGGACCCAGGAGTCCAGGACCCGATTCAGCATGTGTGCTGTCCGGCACAAGGACAAAACGTATCCCCTGAACTCATCAATCGCTGGACTGAAGCGTATTGCATGCCACAATGAGGCAACGAAAGGAGTGCAAGACCTGCTGGGAAGCCAGGCTCCTCCAACTGTAACACAGACCTGTGCTTACCGTACTGCTGCTGTTCGGCCTGCGCCTATTCGTCTCTTCGTCTCTTCTTTGTTCGGGTATGCGCATTACGCGTCAAGTTACTGCTAGCTGCTGCTGGCTGGGTGCATCATGGTGGATGGCTGGTTCGGACATTCGGACTCGCATGGGTTACCGCCGCCCACCACAATCCACATGTGTGACAGTACTTATCATGGCAGTGCGACAACAATACGGTACACTTGGAAGCTCCATTCAACAACACTGGACATGCCGTATGCACAAAATCGCAGCGAAACCCAACGCCACCACCATCAGGCACCAGCTGTACATGCTCGTCAGGGCTCCTATCTTAATGTCTCCAGACATTAATTGGCCATTTTGGCCGTTTCCTAGACATTCCTCCCGGGTGCTAATGTCTGGGGCGAGACTTTGTTGGCCCGGGTTTGGGGCGGGTTTTGTCCCAATTCCTATGGAGAAGCCCCCAAACCGCCATGTGCCCAGACAAAAGACGGCGGCCACCGGGCCGTTTTTGTCTGGAGCTAGACATTTCCCCAAAAACAAGATACGACCCCTGATGCTCGTGGATGGCTCTCGCGCGCCCTCATCACCCTCCAACTTAACCTTTGGACTCCTCCCATCCCTCATATGAACAACAACACGCCTGATGACCCACATGATACGGCCCGAGTACGCACACCGTATCAGTAAGCCTCCGCATCCCGTTTCGCGGCCTCTGCCGCCGCCGCCGCTGCCTTGGCTGCCGCCGCCTTTCGCGCCATGGCCAGCGCCGCCGCCGCCAGGTCACCCCGCATGCCACCTGCCCAGCCTCCTCCTCGCCGCCGCCGCCACCGCCGCCGCCAGCTCGCCGCTCTTCCATCAGCCGGGCTGTGTTGAAGTGCACGCAGGTGCCTGTTTAGTTCGCGGGGTCATGTGAAGTGAGAGCCGGTGCATGCAGCGGAGCCGGTGGTGTGCGTCGCGAGAGAGGGCATAGTTCAGATACGACACCACGTCGTGTTTCCTTCCCTTGCGCTCCGTAACACACACATACACGTGCACGTCCCTCAATTTACCCCACCTGTTGGCCAGGCAGGGGCACAGCGCCGGCGGCAGCACCGCCACCACCAGCTCCAGCGCATCGGCCCGCGGCAGCGCGTGGCTCCACCCACTGAACACCAGGTCCAGGGGGGACACCTCCTCGCCGTCCCTGAGAGGGTGGGTGGAGGAGGGAGGGGGCGTGGCGTTTGTGTGTGTGTGTGTGTGTGTGTGTGTGTGTGTGTGTGTGTGGTTGGATGTGGTTTGTTCCAGTTCACCGTTCCCAAGTAGAACCAGGGACACGCAGAACGCATGGCCGGACAGGTTAGGCCCAAACAGCGGGATAGTGATAGCCTGATAGGGGGTGAGCACCATACATGAAACACACACAGAGCCAGCAGGGCCGGCCTCTGCACCCGCCCCTCCTACCTTCCCAACCTCCCCTCCCTTCCACCGCCCCGCCCGTCCCTCCCCACCTCTTGTACACGCGGCCCTGCCACTTGAAGCCGTACAGCAGGCTGAGGTAGCCGTGCCGCCGCCCCTCCATCTCCTGCTCCACCAGCAGCGCCGCCACCTGCCGGTCCGGAATCTCGGATCCAAGATCCAGCGTGATGTCGTAGAAAGCGTGCGCGCCGGCGGCGGCCGTCACCGCCGCCACAAAGGCGGTGCGCCGTGCCGCCGCCGCGGTTCGGGCGGACGGCGGCGCCGGCGGCGACGCCGCCGCGGCGGCGGCCGCCACTGCCGCGTCCTTGCAAAACCGTAATCGCGCGACGACTGGTGGCGGCCCGCCACCGCCGACGCCGACGCCGACGCTGGCGGCGGCGGCGGCGGTTGAGGTTGGCGGCTCCGCACCGTCACCAGTGCCGGCGCCGTCGGGGCCGCCCAGGTAAGGGGCGCGGCGCTCCTGTCCCGGTCTCGGTCGGGGTCCCGCCGGTCCCGGCGGTACCGCAGCCGCCGTCCCGCGTCATCCGAGTCTGTGCGTGTTTTGTGCGGGCATGTGTTCGTGCGTCAAAGGAAGGGAACCGTGCTGTGGAGCAACGGAATGCGCTTTGTGCATTTCGCGTGAGCGTCAACGCGTGCGTGTGGGAGCGTGCAGGACTGCGCCCGACCGTCATCCATCCAGCCACGCAAGTACTCCTCCATGCTCTCACGTCCGCCGCCACACGCACGCTGGTAGACGACATGAGTCAGCTCACCTGCCCGTCCGCCCACGTGCCCGGCGGATCCCGGGCTCTTGCTGGTGCTGCTGGCGGTGGCGCTGCTGCTGCGCTGCGCCTGCGATGGAGCCGCCGCCATCGTTGCCGTGCCAAGTCGTTGCCCACCATCCAGCACGTACGGCGGCGGTGGCTGTCAGCATCTCCGGAGTGAACGGCCAGGATGGTCCATGCCGCCATGCAGGCTTCTGGCGGCGTGCGTGGCCCAAGGACGGTGCAAGGCAGAGCGCGCTATCTAGCTGGCGAAGGATGAGCGAGCGCCAGTGCTAGCGAGCTCGGGGTGGGCGGGCCCCGCCCGCCGCGCACCACGAAGGGCCAGGCCTCGGCAGCGCCCGCCATAGAAGCCGTGTTATCAATTGCTGCTGCAACTGCTACTGCTACGTGTTAGTTTGTAAGCTGGCTAGGTGGCGCGCGGCGGGTCGAGCGAGACAGTGCGAGCTGCTGCTGCACATTGTAATGGCTCCGTGGGTCTCAGAGCGCCGCAAGGGGTGGAGAGACTGCATGTAGTCAATAGTATTGCTAGAGATCAGGATAGCGCACAGCGGCGGGGCGGGGGCGGCGCGCCTCTTATTGCAGCCAGCTTAAAGGCAAGACAGCCAAATGATGGGCGCCGTGCTTGCAATCCACCGCGGCCATATGTGGCGCCATCCCACGCCGCAGACGCCCCCGAACACATACAGCGGCAGTCCAAACACATCTATCAAAAGTCTTCGACAGCAGTACCAGTTGCAGTAGCAGCAAGCCTACCAAGTCAGTCAAAGCCACCTCACTTCCCGCCCAAAACTGCCAAACTCAGCAGCTTTTGCAACCCGCAGCGCCCCGCTGCCCTTTTACCGCCAATGCACCCGACGCGTGTGCGCAGCAGCTTTTGTTTATCAGTTAGCACTCAAGGGAGCGCCACTTCACCCGCGCTAAGCTGGATGAAGCCCCGTCCGCGGAAGCCGAGGCCTGGCGCGGCCAACCAAGGGTGCGTGCATGCTGGGCTCTAGAGGTGGGCTGTTTAGAAGCGGATTGTTTGGTGGAGCACTCAGCAACGTATGTGTGCGCGGGTCGGGGACAGCCTGGAAGTTTTCGAGACGCGGGGAGCTGGCTTTCTAGCTGGCTGTCTTGTGCGCGCTTTGGCTTCTTGGCAAGATAGAGTGCTAGGATGCATATGCTGCCAGGTGGATAGCAGGGCGCGTGGTGCGTGGGAGCGTGCAAGAGGGAAGCGCAAGCAAAGCCCCAAACCTGCGCTTGCGGCCTGCTCTTTGCGCATTCAGACATAATCTAATGAGGCCTTTACGCTTGGCCACACGGGCGGGGCAATTGGGGAGGGCGTTTCCTGGCGCCCCGCAACAGGAGCGCGCGCCCTCACCTTTCTCCCTGAGTGCTGGTATATATACAATCAACGAAATGACATGTTGGTTTGCTTTGCAACACAACGCAGGTGGTTCTGGGGCGGTCAACGCGGAGGCGGTTGCCTTGACCCGCCGACCGTTTTGGCACACCTGAGCCGAGACTGACTGCGAACCGGCTCGGCCTGGCCATGCCGTACGGGGCCCCGTAGCGCAGGCCCCGGGACCCTGCCGCTATAAAAGCCGGGCGCGCCGGCTCATTACTATTATGACATACAACTCTCCAGCAGCCACTACTCCACCGGGTAGCCTTCGCAACCTCTTTCAGCCTTCCGAGCAGCACAAAGCCACTCCCTTGCTACTTCTTGTCGCGACCCAGTTCGCCCCACAAGCCTCCCCGCTCGCTGACCACCGCACTATACAGACGCCACTCGCTTGTGTCAGTGCAACTCCGTCTTGCCCGCCAACGTCCGTGCACGCTGCGCACCTTCCAGCTCGCTCTCCTACGCACATTCCTCGGCGTCGTCTTTCCCTCGGCATCAAGATGTGCCTTCAGATGCTACTCAAGTCTCTTGAGCACCCTAAGCAGCGCGGCAAACCGCAGGTGAGGGACCCGCAGCGTTGGCGGGTGGGGCGGGTGGCACGCACACGATGTGCGGGGCGGGCATGCACGCACTCAGCAGTCGACTGATGACCACCGTCCCGGCGGTCGCTCGCCTGTGCCCTAAGCCGCACTCACGTGGGCCATTCCCCGCCGCAAACACCTTGATTGCTGACACACGTCCTTTCTCTCATACGGGCAGGTTGTCGACTGCGGCCTGCGGAACAGGCCCGCTCCTTCCGGCGAAGATAACCCTGTGCTCCTCGCGCAGCTGTGCGCGCTGCTGTGCACGCCGCCCGCCGGTGGGGTGAAGCCTTACCGGCCCGAGGCCCGCTTCATGCGTGGCTCGCCCAAGACGGCGGATGCTGAGGGCGGCGTTGTGGACCCCCTCTTCCTTGAAGGGCTGCGCCGCACCCTTCTCTGCAAGGTGGGTCATTCCGCATCGTGCCACCATCCAGTAGACTTCCGCTGATCGGGGGAGCGGCTGCTAGCTAGCTGATGGGGTGGGTCAAGTTAGGCTGGGGTACCGTCCGTCCGCACAACGAAATGGGCCTGTTTCTCACTTGGCCACTGACGGCGGTTCAACTCTTTCCACGCTTTACAGGTTGACAAGCCCACACGCGCAACGTCAAGGCCCGTCAAGGTGCTGGTCACCGTCTTCTGAGACTGAGGCCAACTTCTTGCTTACTTCGGCTATCCAGCTAGCCGCCACTCAGCTCTGGACAAGAGCTAGTGGCAGTGCGACACCGTTTCCTTAAGTTATAGACTTGTAGCTTACCAGTTTGTTGCTTGAGACCATGCCGAAACGGCAGTGGGCGTATGTGGTTACTTAGGATAGGCCGGCCAGCTGTGACCATACGTACTTTGGTTGTGCATTCGTGATCCCATCCACTTGCATGCGCGTGTGTATGTACGGCCTGTTGCTTAGACAGGTGGGTAAGACTTGTAAGGCAGTTGTAGATGGATATTATAGGAGATGGGTCTTAGGACAAGACACACGAGTTAGGACGGGACCCAGGCAGGAGTCCAGGTAGGACCCGAGTCAGCACGTGTGCTGCCCGGCACAAGGACAAAACGCATCCACTGAACTCATCAATTGCTGGACTGAAGCGTATTGCATGCCACAATGAGGCAACGAAAGGAGTGCAAGACCTGCTGGGAAGCCGGGCTCCTCCAAATGTAACACAGACCTGTGCTTACCGTACTGCTGCTGTTCGGCCTGCGCCTCTTCATTCGTCAGATGTGGGGCGCCTAGTTGTGGGTTGCGATATGCATGCCAATGTACTGGCAAACTGCCAAGTCACATGTTTCTTGCTAGTGCACCCATGCATTGCCGGTGTGGCGCGGCCTCTAGCTCTCCAGCTCGTCACTAGCGCTCACCACCAGCCGCAACACACTCACGCAGCTTGCTCCCGTGCTTGTCCGGCTCACTTGCTGCGTCCAGTTGTCATTCAATTCCCCTCTTTCCCGCACACCTTTTGCAAATGCAATCAAGCACAAGCACATGTACACGCGCAAGCGCCCCACACCTCCAGACACCCCACACACATACATACCCAGCCCGTCGCTCGGGTCACGTCCACACAACCCCCCAGCGTCACGCACGTTGCCTGCTGCTGCCTCCTCGTAATCTACACAAATCCTTGCACCACGTCAGCAGGTCCCGCTTGCGAACCCATGCAATCTCAAGTAGGTAGTCAGTGCCCTGCTGATATGGTCTTCTCTGCTAACGTTGCTTTTGCGCTGCCGGCAGGGCCGGGCCGCTGTTGCTCCCACTCTTCATGCCGCCGCCAATGAACCTCATGCACACGTTCCAGTACTTCACAAGGCGTCTGTGTCTTGTCTTTCAACCACCAGCTATCCCGCATTCCTGCGACTTCACCGCCCCCTGACGCCCGCCCCCACATCGTCCGCAAGCAAGGTAGGGCTGGCCGCCCCTATCTCCGCACGTAAGCCGTAGCACCCACGCATGGGTGTACTTGAGTCAACACCGTTGGCTTAGCCCACCCCACCCAGGCTCCAAGCAGCCTTGCACAAACTGCGACCCCGGATGCCCGCCGCCTCGGTCTTCACGCGCGCTCGGCGCCCGCCGCCGCTGATGACTGTTTACATGCGCGCGCTCCTTACTGGTCTGCCCCAGCAGGCACCGCAGCCGCGTCGGATGCAGCCGAGCCGGCGAACACGGGCCTCAGCATGGGGTGGTTGAACTTGCAGGCGGGCCCGAAGCCGCACTCGTTGTTCTTGAGGTAAAAGGTGCACACCGGCTCGGCGGGCCGCAGCGGCAGACCCAGCGCCGTGAGACGCACGGCGTGCTCCACCGGGTGGTCGAACACGCATGTGTCTGCGAATTTGCAGTGACCCGTCTTGACATAAAAGTCGCACAGCTGCTTGCCCGGCCGCCGAGGAAACTCGCGCACGTGGCAGTCGCCGTCGTCGCCGCTCGGCTCGTAGCCAACCAGGACCGCCGTGGAGATGCTGTTGTTGTTGTTGTTGTTGTTGGTGGTGGTGTTGGAGGCGGTGGTGGTGTTGGAGGCGGTGGCGGCAGTAGCAGAGGCGGCGGCGGCGGCTGTAGCAAAGGAGGAGGGTGCGGGCGCGGAGGGTGCGGGTGCGGGGGAGGAGAAGGCAGGTGCGGGGGTGGCGGCGGTTGTAGCTGCGGCGCCAGGGGTGCTCGTGGCAGGGGTGGAGGGTGCGGCGGCGGTGGAGGGCGCTACTGCTGCTTCTGCTTCTGCTGCTGGCGGCGGCGGCGGCGGTGTGCCCGGCTGCTGCGGCTCTGCGGCGGCGGCGGCGGCGCCACCGCCACCTCCTCCTGGTTGCTTTTTACTCTTGGCTGCTTTGCTGGGCGTGTTGGACGGCGTGGCATTTGCCGCCGTCGCCGTTGCCGCCTCTGCTGGAGTCGGTTCCGTGGACGACGCAGACAAGGATCTTTCCGCCGCCGCCGCCACCGCCACCGCACCCCACGCGCCGCCGCCTGCAGCCGCCGCCCCTTCCGCACCGCTCGCGTCGGCGCCTCCGCTCGTGCCGTCTCGCTCGCTGCTACCGCCGCCTGCAGCCGCCGGCGCCGCTGGCGCGGCGCTGCTACTGCCGTTGGCGGCTGCGGCCGTTGAGAGGCTGCTGGTGCTACTGCTACCGTTGATGCCGTTACTGTTGGCGGTTGCAGGTAGTACCAGTGCCGTCTTGATGGGTCGGAGGTTGGGGCCGTACACGGACACGAACGTCTGCATGGCAGTACCGCAGTGTACCGCCACAATGGAGGGAGGTGCGGGCATATGCATCAGGAAATTAGGAAAGGAATGGAAATGGGAGTGGATGTGACGGGGTAAACAACGTGCGTGAAGGTGCAACAAGCTGCGCCAGCCAAACTGATGCCAACTGCTAATGCTTTACGGCGATCAATTGCGGCAAAGGCGGTGTCACCCGACGGCAGCGGTCCCCAGCCCCAGCCCCAGCCCCAGCCCCAGCCCCAGCCCCAGCCTCAGCCCAACACGCCGTGCCCACACATCCAGGCCCCAGCCCCTGCCCCGGGACACAACCCGCCATACCCCGCAGCCGCAACGCACACGCACACACGCACGCACGCACCTGCACGAACGGCTGCCTGCTGCCCGCGCCCGTGGTCGCCTCGCCCGCGCCGCCCATGCTCCCCCCTCCTCCTCCGCCTCTGCCGCCTCCTCCGCCGCCTCCTCCTGCTCCTCCCCCTCCTGCTCCTCCGCCTCCTCCCCAGTACTGCTGCAGGTTGGGCTCCGCCGCCAGGTACCGCAGGCTGAAGGCGTAGCCGGCCAGCAGCAGGCGCGGAAAGCGCGCGGCGAAGTAGCGCAGGAAGCCGCCCGGAATGGGGCCCAGCATGGCCTGGGGTGGGTGGGGTGGGTGGGTGGGGAGTGGTGGCGGGGTTGTGGGTGCTTAGGAGCTAGTGTTAGGATTGTGGTTTCAGAGCGTGGGGGAGTCTTGTGCCCGGGTCCCGGGAGATCGCAGTGTGTGTATACGGTACACGGCATGCAGCAGTGCAGGCTGTGGCGCAATGGCGCACACGGGCGGCGCACAGGCAGCGTAACCACACCCTCGACTTGTGCAGGGCAGATATCACGGCACACAACCATACATGACCGCAAGACCCTCCGACATGCCAGACGTCTCTAATTCCTGTCTGGGAATACTGAGTTTGGGCTGGTATACACAACCCTCCCTCGCTCCCTCCGTCCCTCCCTCCCTCCTCTGCCCCCACCTGCAGCTGCTGCGGCATCTCCCGGAAGTGGTTGCGCTTGTTGCGCACCACACGCATCAGGTCGCGCAGGCTGGTGTAGTCGTAGCGCCTGTGCGGGGCGTGTGTGTAATAGAGCACAAGAAAACATTACGCGACAGTGTATGCGATGCAAAATTACGGCCGCGTATGTGCGTATGTTGGGGGTTACACTCATTAGAAACGAAGAGGAGGCGTAGCCAGGTACAGTAGTATAGGACGGGGGTTGCATGGATTGGTACAGAGAAGTGTAGCGAGGTAGACAGCAGGTGTGGTGTTGTGCGTACGGGGGGGGGGGGTAGCAAAGCACATGAGGAAAGGGTTACTTACATGATGCATGCGGATGCACACGCTGGTGGACCGCGTGTGGGCAAGCCACGTGGCACATGCAGTGGGCCACAGCCGCCCCGCCCCATCTGCACGCAACACCTCTAAACAATCATACCCACACCCCTCACCTCCACCCACCCCTAACCCCCATACCCCACACCACACCTACCCCCATACCCCACACCACACCGACACACCCCAACCCCCATATCCTCCACCGACCTGTATCTGCCCAGGTTGCCAAGGAGCTCGGGCGGCAATGCGGCGCCCCAGTTGGGGATGGGCGCCAGCGCGGCCGCGATGGCGGGCGGCAGCGCCGGCGCGGCGGCACCTCCTGTGAGCGTGTGAGCGTGCGTGTGAGCGTGCGTGCGTGTGTGTGTGTGTGTGTGTGTGTGTGTGTGTGTGTGTGTGTGTGTGTGTGTGGGATTCAGGAAGAAAGTGCGTTGCGTTGTGGTAGCGATATTGTTGGCGGCATGTTGTGTGGCTGGCAGTGTAATGCGGTGTGGTGTGGCGCGGCGTGGTTTCGTCGCCCTTGCCCAACTTTCTCCAGCTCCCCCCATCTCCCCCCCCCCCCCAGCTCCCCTCGCCCACCTGCACTGGAGGTCGTCGCCGCCGCCTCGCCCCCTGCCGCCACCGCTCCCTCCAGCGCCACCGCCGGCCCCGACAGCGCCACACGTGCGTGGCACTCCAGCGCCTCCAGCAGCGACTGGTCGGGCTCGCGATCCTCGTTTTCAATCCTGGAAGCATTTGACATCAAAAGTGGGCATCATGGAATGAAGAGTGCGAGACAACGCTACGCAACTGTTGGACAGATGTTCGCGTTCTCGCGCCTGGGAACGCAGCAACGCAATCGGTGCCGGTGGCGCGTCACAGGCAACCACAGGCTACCTGGCAGGAGTTGGACACGGCAGTCCAGCTCCTGCCAGTTTCCACGCACCCACCTTGGGCCTCGATTTTACTCTAGCGATCCGTTTCCAACTCCCACCCAGCCACTCCCCACCATTCCCCACCATTCCCCACCACTCCCCACCATTCCCCACCACTCCCCACTACCTCTCCCCACCACTACCCACCTGTCGCTGAGGTCAATGAGGAAGCCCAGCCGCCGCTCCTCGCCCCACCACAGCGGGTGGCCCAGCACCGCCGCCATGCAGGGGCGGGCCGCGGGGTCCTTGGCCAGGCAGGCCCACACCAGGTTGGCGGCCTGGCGGGGGGAGCGAGGAGGGAGGGGAGGTGAGGGAGAGGGAGGGGAGGGAGGGGAGGGAGAGAGGGGAGGGAGGGTTACATTCATGGATAATTAAGGAGGCGAGGGAGGATTGTACCAGCCCAAACTACCGTAAACCAAACCAAGCCGAACTAGCGGAGCACAGGCAGACGCGTTAGTTGCAAGCGATAATTCTTATGGGAGGGGGCCGGCCCCCAAACCCTCAGGCCCAAGCCCTCAGCCCACCTCCGGCCCGGCCGCCGCCGCCAGCGCCGCCACCGCTGGCGCGCCGTTCAGGATGTTTGCGTCCCGCTCGTAGGTGTTGTCGCCGAAGGGGTGGCGCCCGCCTGAGCGGGTGAGGGGGATGCAGGCGTTCATGTGGAGAACGGAGTGGTTAGATTACGAGTATGAAGTGCCGACGTCCAGCGGGAATGTGAGCGGAAGATTGCGATCATAAGAATTTGAGAAGAAGCGAAGGGGAGAGCACATGCAAGGGCGGGAACGGGTATGGTGCGGCAAGGTGAGGGGGCCTCTCCTCCCCTCCCCTCCCCTCCCCTCCCCTCCCCTCCCCTCCCCTCCCCTCCCCTCCCCTCCCCTCCCCTCCCCTCCCCTCCCCTGCCCACCTGTCATGCAGTAGTACAGAATGCAGCCCAGGCTGAACACGTCCATGGACCGCGTCTGACGCGCCGCGCCGCCGCCCCGCGCGATGAGCTGCTCCGGAGCCTGGACACACACACACACACACACACACACACACACACACGTGTGTGCGTGTGATGTGATATGTGTGAGTGAGAGCGTGTGTTTGAGTGTGTGTAAAGCCACAACGGGAAGCACGCGGTGGATGTGAATGGCTGGATTTGCAACTGGGTTGTGGCTGTGGTGACAGCATAACGCCTTCCCGCCCGGGATAGGTTCAAAGTTATCTCTCCCTCCTCCCCACCTGCCAGCCGCTGGAGCCGCCGGCGCCGTGTGTGGAGCTCTCCAGCAGGTGGAATGAGGACTGCTCCGGCACCAGCTGCTTTGACAGCCCCATGTCGGACAGCTTGGCGCGGGACCAGCCGCAGGAACCCAGCGTCTGCGCGCGTGTTTGCGTGGGAGCGGGCGCAGTGGGGTTGCAAGGATGTTTGGAAAAGCGGTACAGGATGCACTGAAGCCTGCAGACTGGGGTGGGTGAGACGCGTGTTTGTGTGTGGCGTGTTTGGGGAGATGGTGTGTTCAACGTGCGCAACACTCACTCTCCCGTCATTTTATCAACAGCCCACGCTATCTCCGGTCGCCCTCCTCCCCGGCCTAAACCCCTGCTGGGCGTCGGCATTACCGTACCTACGTGTGGTTTGCCCATTCCGCCTTGCTGCCGGGCGGCTGCCATTCCACCCTTCCTTCCTCCTCACACACACCTAACACCCCCTGCTGATCATATTCCCAATGTTCAAACCCACCTCGCACCCCCCACGCCTGCTGTCTACTTTGCTACACTTCTCTCTGTCCCAATCCTTGCAACACCCCCCCCCTCCCTCACCTGGGTGTGGGATGCCTGGAGGCGGGATCCACGAACTGGCTGCCCCCCCCCCCTCACACACACACCCCACACACACCCCACCTCGCACCCCCCCTCCCCCCTCCCCTCCACCTCACCTCTGTGAGCAGCACGTTGTGTGGCTTGAGGTCGCGGTGCACGATGCCTCGCTCATGCAGCGCCGCCAGACCCCGGCAGATGTCCAGCATGGCCGCCGTACACCTGTGGAGGGGTGCGTGTGCGTGTGTGTGTGTGTGTGAGAGAGAGAGAGAGTGTGTGTTTGTGTGTGTGTGTGTGTTTTAAAGAGCACAAGGAAAGCAAAGCATAAAGAGAGCGTGCGTGTGTGTTGTAGGTAGGCAGGGAGGGTGAAGGATGAAGGGTAGGAGGGGCCGAGGGGGGAGGGGGGTTACGGGGGATGCGTGGGCGCGGCGGCGGCAGGGGCTGGAGGTTGGAACTCGAACTCGGCATCGTGTGTCAATGCGTCAATGCACCAATGCGCGATCTGCTCGCTCGCTCGCTCGCTCCTGTCCGTGCCACACGCACCACCCAGTCCCCCACACGGACTACGGTACGGACAACTGAGCTGTGTGTGTGTGTGGGGGGGGGGGGGGGTAGTACTACAGTACTGCACACGTCCCCACCCAGTCCCCACCCAGTCCCGCTTGGGCCGTGCGCAAACGGCCCCCGCCCCACGCCCCCCCCCCCACGCCCTGCCCCTCTCCCTTTCGCTGGTTTTGGTTTAGTTTGGGCTGGTCTTTACAATCCCTCCCACCTCCCACCTCCCCCCTCCCCCTGCCCCTGCCCCTGCCCCTGCCCCTCTCCCTCCCACCTCCCCTCTCCCCCTCCCCCCCCGCACCTGGCTGTGGGCTGCCTGGATGCGGGGTCCACGAACTGACTGCGGCCGGCGGGTGTGGCCAGGAAGTCACACAGCGTGGACCTGGGGGGCGGGAGCATGAATATGAAAGAAGTGAACAGTAGTATAGCAGGCGCGGGGGTGGGTGGTGAGGGCAGGCGGGCGTGCAGGGGGGTAGCCATTCATGCGAACGGTTAAACATGGAAGTGCCGACGTCCAGAGGCACAGCGGGGGGCGGCAGAGCACGGCAGTGTGTAGGTGTCCGTGTTTTAGAGAGTTTACTGTGCAACCAGCTTTGCGGCCCGTGCGGCCTGTGTATAGGTCGGTGTGTGTGTGTGTGTGTGTGTGTGTGTGTGTGTATATATGTGTGTATGTGTGTGTGTGTGTGTGTGTGTGTGTGTGTGTGTGTGTGTGTGTGTGTGTGTGTGTGTGTGTGTGTGTGTGTGTGTGTGTGTGTGTGTGTGTGTGTGTGTGCCGCGCCACATGGCAGCAGTGGCATGTGCCCGCCCACCCTCTCCCACCTCCCCCCCCCCGCCTGTGCTCTGCTAGGTTGGCTTGGTTTGGTTTGGTTTTGTTTGGTTTGGCTCAGCTGGCATTCACAGCCCCTGCCCCGCCCTTCCAACACCCCCCCACCTCCCCACATCCTCACCTGCACCTCTCCAGCGCCAAGTACACGAACTCGCGGTCTTCCTCCAGCGCGAAGCAGCGCACCACATTGGGGTGCTCGTCCGACAGGATCAGCACCTTTTGGGGGGGGAGGAGGAGGGGGAGGACGTGAGGGGGAGAGGGAGAGGGGGGAGAGGGGGTTAGGGAGAGGTGTGTGAGACGCGGGACATGGGGGAGGAGTGACAGAGGAGGGGGAGGGGTTGTTAAGGGGGAGGACGTGTTGGGGGCGGGTGTGTTGGGTACATGGTTTGAAATTGCTGGGCGTGTCATGCATCCTCACGACTCTGGTTGCAGTCCAGGAATGGTTAGCCCGTACCCCCATCGGCATTGGACCCCCAGACTTCGCCTCGCCCTCGCCCTCCCCCTTCTGTCGAGTGCCGCTCCGTTGCCGAAACACAGGCCACGATCCCCTCCTCGCTCTTTTCTGCAGTGGGCCCGGTTCAGTTGCGGCTGGTATCTACCACCCCCCTCTCCCCTCTCTTCTTAAATACCGTAACCATGGATGTAGCTCCCCCTCTCCCCGCATCACACCACACCTCGATCTCCTTCCTGGCCAGCTCCGTGAACTGGCGCAGCAGGCGCTTCACAGCCACCTGCCGCCCGTCCAGGCAGCCCTCGTACACCACCGTGCCCGAGCTGCCGTACCCCAGGATGGCCGGGCCCACGCGAAGGCGGCCTGGGGGGTGGGGGGTGGGGGATCGGGGGGATCGGTAGAGGGGGGTTGGGGGGGGGTGGAGGGGGAGGGGTGGCGGTTTCAGCAGGCATGGCCACGGTACCGGAAAGACGGCGATGCGTAGCTTCCTTTCGCTCGTGCCACACAGTAATCAGCTGCCAGCCCACAAAGTTGGCGAGTCAACAATCGCAACTCACCGATCAGCAGCGATCCATCCGGGTTGACCCGCACGCGCGCCTCCGCGCTCGGCAGGTGCTGCGACGCATTGGCCGGCGTCGGCGAGCCCGGCGGCGGCATCGCCGCCGCCGCCGCCGCCACCGCCGCCAGCTGCCCCGGCGGCGGCGGCACCACCACCTCCGCATCCTCATCAATGGCCGGCAGCGCGCCGCCGCCGCCGTCGCTGCTACGGTGCGAGCGGATACCGCCGCCGCCGCCGCCGCCACCAGCGCCGCCCTTCTTGCGGCGCTGGCCCTGCTGCTGCTGCGCCCTCGCGCCGCCCGCTCCCTTGCCGACCTTGCCGTACGCGCCGCCGCCGCCGCCGCCGTTTGCAGAAACCGCCTCCACCGCGAGGCCGCCGACATCGCTGCCACCGCCAGCCTTGCCAGTACTGGCGGCGGTGCTGCCGGCGGCGCCGCCACCGCGCACGTGCATAACCACCAGCACCGCCGCCGCGCCCGCCACGCCCGCCGCCACCACCACCACAACGCTCCCTCCGCCGCCGCCGCCACCCGCCGCCCACGACCCGCCGCCGCCACCCACGCCGCTGCCGCTGGCATTCCCTGCCGCGCCGCCGCCACCAATATTCGCGGCCGGCGCCAGCGCGCCGCCGCCGCCGGACCGCGCCGCCGCCTTGGCGGCGTCTGGTAGCCACGGCAGCGGCGGGCGCTCGGCCGGCGGCTCATCCACAAACGCCAACAGATGCACGCCAGGCGGACAGACCAGACCAGACACCACCCCCTCGCCGCTGTCCGCGTCCGTCATGTACGTCACCACGTCCGTCGTACTTGTGGCCGTACCGGCGCCGCCAATGACGGCGACGGCGTTGTCGGCGGCGCCGCCGGCGGCGGGCAGCTGCGGCACGCCGGCGGCGCCGCCGCCGGGCGGGCCCGCCAGCGCCAATGCGCCCCAGGGCTGCGCCTCCAGCGAAGCGTCGAGCGTTACATGATCCGCTGGCAACGCATATAAACTGCCCTTGAGCTGACCTACAAGCACCTTGCCCATCTTGCCGCCGCCGGCAGCGCCCGCCGCCGCCGGCAGTGCGCCGCCGGGGGCGGCTGCGCCGCCCTTACCGCCGCGCCGGGCGGCGGCGGCGGCGGCTGCGCCGCCGGCAGCCACCTTGCCGCTGCCGGCGCCGCCGCCGGCCACGACGGTTGGGTCCAGGTAGTTTGTGTCGCCGTGTTGCGCGGCGAAGACGCCAACGGGCGGCGTGTCGAACGCGATTGCCCAGCGCCGTATGCCCGACGCGGCGTCATGAGCCTGTGCGTGTGTACGTGTTGTTGTTGAGCACAAGAAAACCAACGCGCTCAGGAAAGCGAATGCGATGCAGAGTTACGGCCGCGAACAATCACGTGTATGCATGTGCGTACCGTATGTGTTGGTGCGCGTGCACCTACAACAAGAACGACACGCGTTTGTGCGTGTGTGTACCCCATCCACACCACATGCCACACGCCACACACGCCACGCGCACCTGAAGGGTGTGGTCGGCGCCCACCGTGAACTCCGGCAGCGCCGCCGCCGCCGCCTGCCCCGCCCCTCGCGGCGGGAAGCCGCCGGCTGTAGCCGCCGCGGGCGTGTTGCTGCTACTGCTGCTGCTGCCGGGCGGTCTCAGGTTAACGAGGCGGCTATAGGTGGCGTTCCAGGTCTCCACGCCTGTATGGACCTGTGCAGCGCGTGACGCGGAGGGGCCAGACAGCTTGCTATTGGACACATTGGACAGCTTACTATTGGACATTGATTGACAGCCGACAAGGTCACAACTCCCTCTCTCCCTCAGTTTTCCCCCTCCCTCCCTCCCTGATTTCTTCATTTGCTTGCTCTCATGTGCTTACTCGTTTGCTTCCTCATGGTTTAACGACCACGCCCCCCTCCCTCCTCCCCACCCACTCCCTCCCCCCCCCCTCACCTGCACACTGCGCACCACGTAGTCCTCCCTCCCCACCACCACCGTGCGCCCCGGGTCCAGCAGCTGCAGCACAGGCATGTCTGGAGGGACCGATGGTAACGGTTTGCAAAGATGGTTAGGAAAAAAATGGTACAGGATGCACTGAGCAATGCAGACAAAGTCGTTACCACATCCAAAGGAGTAACAGGTGGGAGGAGGTGGTAGCCGGCCACACTCCACAGCGACATAGGGCGCGGGGGGGCGAGCCGCGGCGCGGCGGTTCTGGGTATGCCAGAGTACGCCACCTCCAGTCCCCTCCCCTCCCCTCCCTTCCCTCCGTCCTCCCCTGCCTCCTGCAGCTCACCCTCAAAGCCAGCGAAATGCCCTCCGCCCGCTCCTCCTCCTCCTCCTCCTGCTGCCGCAGCCGCCGCCGCGCCGCCCCCCTCCGCCAGCGTCTGCAGCAGTGCGCCGCTGTCGCGGTCCAGCACGTACACGCGCGTCAGGCGGCGGCCCAGGATGACGGAGCCGTCGTCGGTGAGGGAGGGCGAGGCGTCCACCAGCTCAGGCAGCGTGATGGGCAGGCGCTGCGGGGGTTGCAAGGATTGGTACAGAGAAGTGTAGCGAAGTAGACAGCAGGTGTGGTGTTCCCGGGGGGGGGGGAGGGTCGAGTTGCAGGGGCGGTGTGCCGTTGCCGGGTAGACAGTTAGGAGAAGGCAAACGATGTTGAAGTTGGCGCAGCGTTGGAAACACCGGGAGCCCTCCAACTGGTAACCTCGGGGTGCTGCAGGATGCAGGGTGCGTGTGTGCACCGTGTGCGTGTGTGTAGAGTGTCTGTATCTGTGAGGAAGTAAGGCGCATGCCCCCTTGTTCCCTCTTCATTCCCATTCCAGCTCTTGAGTGGGAATGGGTGCAGCCAGCCCTCCGCCCTCCGCCCCCCGCCCCCCGGCCCGCAGTCCCGGGCCCCCACCTCCAGCTTGGTCCCGGGCGGGCCGCTGGCGCCCTCAGCCTCGCCCTCCGCCCCCGGCCCGCCTCCGTCCGCTCCCTCCGCTCCCGAGCCGCCGCCGCTGCCGCCGCCGCCGCCGCCGGGCGGTGCTGCGGGCGCCAGCGCTCCGTAGGCGTACAGCCCTCCATCCACCCCCGGGAAGATGCGCACGCCCGGAGACATAGCGTGGCCCTGTGTGTGGAGTGTGGGCGGGCGGGGAGGCGCGGGGTTACAATCATGATTGATTAAGAAGACACGAAGTTGTAGCCAGGCAGGGGGGGGTGTAACCAGGCAGGGGGGGTTGTATACCAGCCCAAATCAAACCAAACCCAATGCAATAAAGGGGGGGTAAAAAGTCATGTGGAAGGTTTGCATGAAACGTGGGGGAGATGAGTGTGGAGGGTGGGGCGATTGGGTCTCTACGATCATGTGAGGCGCAGGGGAGGAGCGAGGCACAGGGTAGGTGACGACCCCTCAACACCAGCTCCTTGCAACACCCGCGTAACCACCCACCACTGCTAACCACTGCTGCAGCCATCACGCCATTCCCAGCCCGCCCGGCCCCACACGCCGTCCCCGCCCGCCCGCTCTCACACCTGCTTGACAGTCACCAGCGGTGAGCCGGTGTCGTAGCTCCACAACACCTGGAGCGGCAGGGGAAAAGCGCGAACGGGCCCGGGAAGATGTGGACGACGCAGCAGCAGCAGCAGCCGTTGGGACACCCACAATCAATACCGTGCACACGCACGGCCGCGTGCCATATGCACACACGCGCACACACGCGCACACACACGTCCGCCGACCCCGCCTCCCTACACTCCACCCCGTTCACACGCACACACGCCCACCCCCGCCCGCCCACCCGCCCGCACCTGGCCGCTGTCCGGCACCACCGCCACAACCCGCCCGTCCAGCAGCGTCACCAGCAGCGGACCCGGGCCGTCGCCGGCGGAGGCGCTGCTGCGAGCACCGCATTGGCAAGAAGATGGGGTTGGGGGTTGGCTCATGCGACTGGTGCGGAGGAGGACGTTGGGTTGAGGACATTCTGAGTCTTGGTTGCGCGTACGTGCTGGCTGGAATGCAGGGCCCGATGCGGACGCCGGTGGAATGAGGATTCAGGGCTGGCTGGGTTGGGGGTTCAGGAGGTGGCGCGCGCGGCTGCGGTGTGTGCGTGACCGGCCGAGTCAATCACCACGGGGGGGAGTGTCGGTTGGTCGTGGGGACCAAGCATGAGCGGCGACCCAAAAGCGTGGACTACTCTCGCGCAAGCGTCTGCCGCGTCCGAGTGCATGCAAGTGCAAGACTTGGAGACGTCATGCACGGCGAGGGCTGAGCGCGTGCCGAAGACAAGAAGCTCCCGTGAAAGGAAGCTGCGCGACGTTCCGCACGGTGTGCCAAAATTGCTGTTTGCCTCTCAGGCCCCGCGCTAGCAGCTTCCGAGGGCGCACCTCTCCAGTGCATGCGGACGGTATTCTGCCAGCGACCTCCCAGCGCGCGACAGCGTGTCGCCCTCGGCCGCAAGCAGCAACACCGGCATGAGTAGAAGCGCGAGTGCGAAGAGACTCGCCAGGGCCCAGCCAGCCCTTGCGCGCCCTGCTCGCATCCTCTTACTCATCTATTGAAGCCCAGCGATACTAACTAGTGCGCCTTCATTGACGCGCCCGAACAGCGCAGAACAATCTCATGGAAGCCCTTTCCAACGGGCGCGAACACATGCTCAAACTGCGACAAAGGCCTATATCCTGGAGTAACACTTGTAACTGCGCACACGTTAGAAGCCGACAAGCAGGTTTGCCCCAATTGCCGGGCCCATTTCGACAGAGTCCATCGCGCTAAACCCGGCTACTGCTGAATCAAGAACAAGTGTATAAATCGCATCTCCACTACGCTGCCAACGGATTATAGAGACACTATTGAACACCGAACTTCTTCGTTTCTCTGTGGTTCGGCTTTGAACATGATTGCATATTCTCAGTAGGCTGACATGAATGAAATGCATCAATTAGAAGTAGGTCAAAGGTCCTAGCCAGCGCGCGGCCATTCCGCTTCGGCTCGTAACCAAGGGAAATGGGCCCAGCGCTAACAGAGGACGGTGTGCCGGTGCACCTTCAGCGGAACATTGACGCGACCCTCGCGGGGCGCCGGAATGTGACACGGGTGAGCATGCCGCCACACATGCACTAGGGTTGCGACTGCGTGTTATGAGAGCGGCAACGATAGCGTGTCAGGGCCAGGGCAGGGGCAGGGGCACGGGCAGGTCCAGTACCAAGTCTAGGGACAGGCTCAGGGTCAGGGCCAAAGGCAGGTGCTGGGGCAGGGGCAGGGGCAGGGGCAGGGGCAGGCAGGCCGGGGCTGCCGGTGCGTGCCGTACGTGGGTGCAGCGAGTACGTCGGTGGTCGCCAGCACGCCCAGGCGGGGATGAGCACCCAGAGTGGGAGAGGCCACGGGCGGGGAGGCCACGGGCGGGGAGCGGGGAGCCGGCAGGCGCCACCAGCACGTGCCGTCAGCCCCGCACAGCCCCTCAGTCCGGCCCTGACGCCCGTCCCGCGCACAAACCCCTGCACGGTTGGACGCCTTCCTCCCCCCGCCCCCCAAACACACGCACACACGCAACCCTCCCCCACCAATCATATCTCGCCACCCCTTGCAGCCGCCACCTCCCAAGGCGCCAAGCAACCTCCCCATTCCCGTGCTCCCCCTCGATCCCGACCCCGACGCCGCCGGCGACGACGCCGCCAGCCTCGGTTACGGATCCTACCTCTCCAACTCGTACGGCAGCCCTACGGCATCGTACGGCAATGGCGGCGCCGCCTCGACGGTTGGCGGCCGGTCGGTTGCAGATCTGTTGGAGCAGCCGTTGGCGGCGCCGGATGTGTACGGCGCGGCCCGGGCGGTTGGGCTGCGGTGGGCGCGGCAGCAGGAGCGGGAGTGGTACCGGGAGCAGGAGCGGCTGAGGCCAGGTGCGTGTGTGTGCTGGGAAAGCAAAAGGGGTCAGGCAGGGTTTTGTGCGGCAGGACGGGTATGCGGAGGTTACTGCTTGGCGACTGAATGGCGTCACCTGTTCACACCTGCCGAATGCTGACTAACCCCATGCCCACAACCCAAACCCACACACCCCTCCATTCCGGGGAAACCCGCCCCTCCCTCCTGCACAGAGCGGGTGGCGGCGGAGACGGAGCGACTGCTTGAAGCCACTGTGGGCGCAGGCGGCCTGGCACCTGCGGTGAGGTCGGATGGGCGAGTGCGCGCGGGGCGAATAGGCATGGGGCTTGTCGTTTCCATGTAAACCTGAAACACAGGACCATAGGGCAGCCCACGAGGGCAGCCCATGGCCCAAGTTCCAGGGATGGCAGGAGTGTTTTGTTTGGAGCTTTGCACAGAAGATGGCGGCATTGGATGTGCGGCATCCGTAAAGTGGGACGTCCACCAACAACAGCGATGGCACGCTCACCATGAGGGTAACCAACCACCCCACATGCACCCTCCTCCCTCCCCACATCCCTCCACGCTCCCTCATCCCTCATCCCTCCCCTCCCCTCCCTCCCCTCCCCTCCCCTCCCCTCCCGTCCCCTGTCCAGCTGTGGCGCAAGCTGCCTGGCCGGCTGGAGGCCATTGCGGAGCGCAACGTGCTGCGGGCCGAGGCGGCGGAGCAGGCGGCACTCAGGCTGGAGGCGTGGGCGCCGCAGGTGTGCTGGTGTGTGTGTGCGTGTGTGTATGTGTGTGTGTGTGGGGGGGGGGGTAGATGGGTGGTTACTAGATAACACGTTGTGTTTATGAGAGCACAAACGAAAAGGGAACGGGGTGGGCGGGCGGGCTCAGAAGGCGTTGTGGAGTCTGGCAGCGACAAGCGCTGCCCTGGCCTGGCGTGACGTGCATTGACCTTGGCACGCCCCCATTCCGCACTGCGTTCCCTGGCGCCTCCCGCAGTCGGTCGCAAACAGCGCCACTGCAGCGGTGCGCGCAGCGCTGACGTCAGCACGGCGGGAAGCGGGCGCGCCGGGCGGCGGCGGCGGCGGCGGCGGCTCGAGTGTGGGCGGCGGTGGCGGCGGCGGCGGTTGGGGTGACGGCGCGAGTGTGGCGAGCGGCAGTACGGCGGCTGCGTACCGCAATGCGTCACCGCGGTACATGGAGGTGCGTACGGCAGGGCAGGGCAGGGAAGGGCGCTAGGGGGGCAGGGCCGTGTGAGGGGTTGGCGCGTCGGGCTGCTTGAGCCGAGTGGTGAGTGATGAGTGCGTGCGTGTTGAGGGTGACTGCGGTGCCAGTGGCTCGGGACAGGCTGTGGGTCGGGACCTTGCTTTTGCACACGTCTCGACTCTGCACACGCTGCAGTTTGTTACGCGCCTAAAACTGCCACGCTTTCGTAACGCGTAATCTTTACGCAGACCGAGGTGGAAAAGAACCGGGTTCGCAAGCAGCTGGGCCGACTCATGGCAAAACACGGAGCTAGCGGCGGCGGCGGCGGCGGCGGCGGCGGCGGCGGCTCGCCGCCGCTCTCACCCGAGCGCAAAAGCGGCGGCGGCGGCGGCGGCGGCGGCGCCACCACGACCACCTGGTCGGCCTTCGCCAGCGGCGGCGGCGCCGCCGCCGCGCCGCCGTCGCCTGGCCGGGCGGCGCCGCACAGCCCCATGCGGGCTCGCACCACCAGTGGCGGCGGCGGCGGCGGCGGCGGCAGTGACGGCGGCTCGCTTAGCTGCTCCCCTCGCCGTGGCGGCGGCGGCGGCGGCGCGGGTAGCTCGAGATCGGAGCGTGCAAAGGACGCAGCACGGCTGGAGGAGACGTTGGCGCTGGCGGGGCGGGTGGCGGCGTACCTGGCCATGGAGAGCCCCGCCAGCGCGCGGGTGGCGGCGTCGGGTGCGTGAGCGTCCAGCGCATGGGCTGGGAATGGGCGGCGGCAGGAATGCACGGCAGGAAGGATGCCGGCGGGCCGGCGTGGGTGCTTTGCCGAGGAGGGGCTTCGTGTGTGGGTGACGCGCGCTGTGCCTGTGACGCAGTGGCGATGTTCATGTCTTACGTGCCGGTGCGTGTGTGTATTTGTGCGTGTGTGTGCGTGTGTGCATGGGTGTACTTGTGTGCGTACGTGTGCGTTTCTGGGGCTCAAAAACAAACACACACACACACACGCACACGCACACACACACACACACACACACGCACACAGGGCCCATACAGTTCTGGTCCTGTTGCCCATGCAGGCGCCTCCGCAACCGGACGCACCTCCTCCGGCGGCTTGCACAGCATCCGTGGCGGCAGCGCCCGCGCCGGCGGCCGGCCCGGCGGCGGCAGCGCACGAGCTGGCGGCGGCGGTGGCGGCGGTGGGCTCAACGTGGCGGGGCGGCTTGCGGAGTGGGCGACGGCGGGGCGGCAGACTGCGGAGAGCAAGTACGGCGTGGAACTCCCGCCCGAGGAGGTGGGCGGGGGCGGGGGGCTGTGTAAGGACGCAAGTGCAAATGGGAAGGGTCGAAACCGCATGTGTGCGTGTGTGTGTCTGTCTATGTGACAGAAGCACGAAGGCGCACTGACTGGTTCATCGCATGTGCGCGCGTGTGTCTGTGCGTTGAAGAGCACCAGGAGGGTGCGTCCCAGGGTGGCACTTGGAGGGACAAAGTGCGCAGGCCACACACTTGACAAAGCCCTTGGCTGCAAGGCAGCACGTGCGATTGTCCTGTACGGTACTCCTGCCTGGCACCACTAGCGTGTCGCATCGTATTACGCCCGCCGCCACCGCCACCACACCCGCACACACACACCCGCACACACACACACACACACACACACACACACACACACACACACACACAGGCCGCACGGGCCGCCAAGCTGGTTGCACAGTACGAGGACGCGTGCAGGTGTGTGTGCGCGTGTGGTGTGACGTCCGTGCGTGCGTGCGTGCGCGTGTGTATGCCTGTCTCATGCCCCTGTCTGGCGTGTGTGTGCGTATGCCTCTGGCGCTGTCCCGCTTCCTTTCCTTGCTTGAGGCGGGCGCACACGAGTCTTGCCTGCCAGGGGACCGCTGCTGGTGCTGCTGGTGCCTCAGGGCCCCCCGGCCACGCCACGTGACCCGCCGTGCCGACGCCGCTCATTGCCCCTGCACCTGCTTTTGCCCCCCGCCCCTGCTTCCGCTCCTGCCCCTGCTTCTGCCTCTGCCTCCCTGCCCAACTTCCCCACTGCCCCACTGTCTTCGTCTGCAGTCTTCAGAGCATCCTGTACCGCTTTTCCAAACATCCTTGCAATCCCCCTCCCTTCACTTCCTGATTAATCATGAATGTAACCCCCCTGCCTCCCTGCCCCCCGCTGCCCCGCTGCTTCCCCCCCCCTCTCAGGCGGCACGGGCTTCATGTGGACGGCGGCGTCAGTGCCGCACTCACCCGGAGCTTCGGGACCGTGCAGGTGGGAGGGAGGGGGGGAGGGCGAGGGCGGGCGTGGGCGCGGGTGGAGGGTGTGGGCCGGGTGCGGTTGCGGGTGCTTGTGCGGTTGCGGGAGTGCTAGTGCGTTTGTGGTGTTGCAGGCTTTGCCGGTTTGTCAGCGATCCCCAACCCGGCCCCAACTTTGAAGTCTCCGTTCCATACCTATAATTGAACACCACAAACTACATCAACACGACCCCCCATCCACTATTCCACTACACCACACAAACGCACACACACACACACACACACACTCGCACACACACACACACACACACACACACACACACACCCATGCCGCCCACGCAACCACACAGGGTGTGTACGGGCACGCGCTGGAGCTGACGGCTCTGGCGCTCACCAGTCGTGAGGCGGCGGCGGCGCTGGCGGAGGTGCTGCCGCAGTGCGCGCACATCAATGGTGGGAGGAATTAAGGCCGGGGTGTGTGGGGTGGGGATGGAGGGAGGGGGGGTTGGAGGAGGTGACGGAGAGGGGGGCCCCGGGCTCGTGACCTGCATATGACTGGAGGTGCCTCAACCCGCCCCACCACACTCCACATCCCACCCCACCACACTCCGTACCACCCCCCCTACCTACCCACCCCACCTACCCACCCTACCCAACCAGACTCCCCACCACACTCCCCCACCCGCTCCGCCCCTCCCCTCTCCGCGCCCCCCCCCTCCCACACACCCCCAGCTCTGACGCTGGAGCGCTGTGTGTTGTCCGCTGACGCGGTGGGCTGCGTGCTGCCGGCGCTGTGGGCGCTGCCGCTGCGGCGACTGGCCACCCCCAACACCGACTTCCCGCCCGCGGCCTGGCCCACGCTGCAGGTGCGTGTGACTGGGTGACTGTGCATGACTTGCGTGGGTACTCGAGGCGCCAGCAATTGATTTCCCGTACCCGTGTCGTTTTCCGGGAGTTATGATCACCCGATGGGTACTAGTCAGTCCCCCCTGGTGGTGCTGCGGGGCTCAGCCCATTTACAAAGCTGGACAGAGCTGACACCGCCGTGTCAAATACGCGCCTCCCCCCTCGCACTCCCGCTTGCCTCCCCCCGTCCCCCTTTAGTGTGGACTGCAATTTACACACACACACACACACCCGTGCCCCTCGGACCCTGTCCTGCTGTGCCGCGCAGCGGGCACTGGGTCGTCCCACGGTGTGGCACTCGGAGGCGATGTGGTGGCAGTCCCTCACCACACTGGCGCTGGTGGTGAGAGCTTTTTTGGGGGGAAAGTGGGAGAGTGGGGGGGGGGGGAAGTGGGGGAAGTGGGAGAGTGGGAAGGAAGGGGGGTTAGGGAAGCCCGATTAACTAGGTCCCAGTGGGGGGAGAAAGGCGGCGGTGTGTGTGGCGGCAATGGTTGGTTGGTAGGGGCGGTAGGGGCGGTGGGAGCGGTGGTTGAGCTTGGGCTGGTGTTAACAACCCCGCCTCCGTGCCCCGCCTCCCTGGGCGGTCTTTTTGTTGATGATGGTGATGGTGCGCCCGTTTGGCTTGGGCATATGTACCGCATGACCACAACCTCACCCCTCAAACCCGCCAGCCTCACCCACACCCACACCACCCACACACCCACACCCACACCCACACACCCACACCCACACCCACACACCCACACATCCACACCCACACCCACACCCACACCCCCAGGGCAACGCCATGTCGGACCAGGGGCTGTGCTACCTGGTGGAGGTGGGTGGCAGTCAGACGGGCAGCGCGTGGATGGGCAGCAGCCGTGTGCATGTGTCTACTCCGTGTTTGTGCGTGTGTTCCGGTAGAGAGCATCTTCAAAGGACCACACACGCACACACGCACACACGCACACACACACACACACACACACACACACACACACACACACACCACACATTGGGCGGGCTTTCGTTTCGTTTTTTAACACACACACACACACACACACATATACACACACCCCGGCACCCCAACTAGATCCCCACACCACTGGCCTGCCAGTTTTTGCTCTTGCGCGTATGTGTGCGATGCATGTCATGCAGTGTGTAGTACTACGAAACACACGAGCACACACACTCTCCCTCCCTCTCTGCCCCCACCCCCGCACCCCCTCACCCCCCCCCACCCGCCCACCCCCTCGCTCTCTTCCTCTCGCCGCCCGCCCCCCTGCAGGTTCTTGAGGCCATGCCGCGTCTGGCCCGGCTGGACCTGCGGCAGTCGGGTCTCAGCGACCTCAGTGCGCCGCAGCTGGAGAGGCTGGTGGAGCGGGTGGGCAGCCTGGAGGTGAGGGGGGAGGAGGGGGGATTTGGGGGGGGAGGTGGGAGATGAGGGGGGGGTGGAGGGAGGTGGAGGTGGGGGGAGGGGTGGGAGGTGGGGGGAGGGGGGTGCGGAGGAAGGGAGGGGGGTTGAGAGGTGGGTGGGGTTGGAAGGTGGGTTGGGAGGTGGGTTGGGAGGAGGGTGGGATGTGGGAGGTGCAGAGGATGTGTGGGCAGGGGCTCTGGACCCGAAACCTGCCCACAGGGCTGGGTGCGGGGAGGGCATACACACGCGCACACACAAATCCCTCCACGGCCTCCTCCCACCTGGCAGGATCTGGATCTAGCCAACAATAACCTGGGGGTCAAGGCCGTGGGCGCTATGGCCCTGGCTCTGAAGAAGGTGACTGACTGGGTGTGCTGGCTGTGTGTGTGCGTGTGTGTGTGTGTGTGTGTGTGTGTGTGTGTGTGTGTGTGTGTGTGTGTGTGTGTGTGTGTGTGTGTGTGTGTGTGTGTGTGTGTGTGTGTGTGTGTGTGTGTGTGTGTGTGTGTGTGTGTGTGTTAAACAAAGAGAAAACGGAACAATTCCGCCATACACGCGCGCGCAGTTACCAACCATTACCGACGCCGGTTACCGAGCTCCGCGTTTGTCGATGTTGCCCCAGTTGTCACCTTGAGTATACTCACCCGCATATGTTGCCTGGAACCCCCTACCCGGGCGTTTGGCATTCAGCCTCGTCTCCGAGGTGCGCCCGCATGCGCTGCCATGCTCCGCGTCGGCGACGCGCTACAACGTTTACCGGGCACGCCTAATCCCCGGTGTCTCGTCCACGGTCCATAGCCAGTCTTACCTACAAGCGAGAGAGAAGTAAAGGCATAGGGCGGCAGCACAGAAGTGTCACGGGCATGCAAAATGGCAACGGTGAAGAGGGGCGGCGTGCAACAGGCATGCTACCGAGCGACCTAACACGCATCCCACTAACTATATGAACGCCCGGAAAAAAGGGGGGCGAGTCAGAGGCGACGAAGAGACAAATATCGCTAGGCTGCATGGGGTTCCGTGGCGGGCGGCGGTTATGGAGACGCTGATCGCGCACGATGAGGCATGGGGCCGGAACCCCATGTGCATGTGTGTGTGTGTGTGTGTGTGTGTGTGTGTGTGTGTGTGTGTGTGTGTGTGTGTGTGTGTGTGTGTGTGTGTGTGTGTGTGTGTGTGTGTGTGTGTGATTTGTAGCGAGGCCAGTGTGATGACTGTCAGATTACTGTAAGCTCGGTAGCGTCTTCAACATGTCTTGTCCTGTGCGTCCTCGTATGGTGGTCCTGCTTGTGGTGGTAATGGTGAGAACAACCCCCACCCCCAACCCCCAACCTCAACCCCCAACCCGAATGACGCCCACCCTCGACCTCCGCCCCCACCCCGCCTACAGGCCCCGCAGCTCTCCCGCCTGAGCCTGTCTTGGAACAGTGTGGGTGGCGGCGGCGTGGCAGCGCTGTTCTGGTCCGTGCTCAGCCTCAGCAGTAGCAGCGGCAGCAGCAGCAGTAGCGGCACCGGCGGCAGTAGCGGGCCAGGCAGTAGCTTCGGGCCTGGTGCTGCTGTGGGCCTAGGAGCAGCAGCGGCGGGAGGTGGAGGAGCGGGAGGAGGCGGAGGCGGAGGCGGCGGTCGGCGCTGTGGGCTGCGGTCTGTGGAGGTGGCGGGGTGTGACCTGGTGGCGACGGTGAGTGGGGCACATAGGCGCGGTCTACAGCGGGCGGTCTACAGCGGGCGGTCTACAGCGGGCGGTCTACAGCGGGCGGTCTACAGCGGGCGGGCGGGCGGCTGGGCGCGGTCTAGGCGGCGCGGTCTAGGCGGGCAAGCGGGCGGACGGGCGGGCGCGGAAATGGGTACTTTGGCTGGCTGGGCGCACATGACGGTACGGTACGGCATGCGGGTGACCGTGACGCCCACCTGCACCCTGTCATGCACCCGCACCTGCCTGCCGCCTGCGGCTCCACACCTCTCTCCTTGCCTGTGTGGAACCCCCACCTCCTCCACCTCGCCTAGCTAGCTCAGTTTGGTTTAGCTCGGGCTGGTACTGTACCTCCCCCCACCCACGCACACACGCACACACACACACACACACACACACACACACACACACACACACACACACACACACTCCCCGGCCCCAGGACCTATTCGCCATGGCCGCCTGCCTGCGCGCCCACCCCGCCACCCCCGTACGGCACATCAACCTGTCGTACAACAACCTGGCGGGCGTGGCGGGGCAGTGCCTGTTGAGGCACGTCAACAAACTCATGCAGCCGGGGTCAGCAGCAGCAGCAGCAGCCGCGGCGGCGGCCGCGGCGGCGGCGCCTGCGGCGGCGCCGTCGGCGCCGGTGACCGGGCGTGCGATGTCGCCGCTACGAAACGGCGGCGGCGGCGCCGCCGCCGCCAGTGCGGGTCTGGTGCCGATCCTGAAGATAAGCGCTGCCGGGCTTGGCTCGGCGGCGGCGGCGGGCGGGGCTGGCGTGGTGAGCCGCAAGCGGCTCACCATCAACCCCAACATCCACACCTCCTCTGGAACCGCTGCTGGCGGCGGAGGCGGCGGCGCTGACGGCGGCGGGCCAGCGTTGGCGGTGTCAGCATCCTCCCCCGACCGCGCCGCCGCCGCCGCCAGCAGCGGCGGCGGCTCCATCGCAGGCCGCAGCAGCAGCGCCGGCGCCAGCAGAAGCACCAGCAAGAGCCCGGGATCCGCCGGAAGACCGCGATCCGGATCCGGACCTGGATCTGGATCCAGAACTGGTTACGGCGGCATCCACCCGGATCGCGCCGTGCACGTGGTGACGACGGACTGTGTGGTGGTGCCGGTGCTGCCACCCGGCGGCCGGCCAGCAGTGCACCACGACGGCACCGCGCTCAAGCCGGCAGATGAGGGTGAGGGGGTGATGTGATGATGATGTGATGTGATGATGTGATGTGATGATGTGATGTGATGATGTGATGTGAGGGCTGCTGATGTGATGTGAGGGCTGGGATGAGAGTCCCTGGGCGGGCACGTGGGCGGGCGGGCAGGTGAGCTGACTCATGTCGTCTACCAGCGTGCATGTGCATATGGCGGCGGACGTGAGAGCATGGAAGAGTACTTGGGTGGGTGGGTGCGTGAATGATGGGCGGACTCCCCGCGCGCTCCCACACGCACACGTTGACGCTCACGCGTGCAATGCACACACCGCATTCCGTCTCTCCACTGCACGCTTCATTTTACCCTGACGAACACATGCCCACACAAAACACACGCGCACAGACTCGGATGACGCGGGGCGGCGGCTGCGGTACCGCCGGGACCAGCGGGACCCCGACCGAGACCGGGACCGGGAGCGCCGCGCCTCTTACCTGGGCGGCCCCGACGGCGCCGGCACTGGTGACGGTGCGGAGCAGCCAACCACAACAACCGCCGCCGCCGCCAGCGTCGGCGTCAGCGGTGGCGGGCCGCCGCCAGCAGTCGTCGGGCGCCTTCGGCTCCGTAAGGATGCGGCGGCGGCGGCGCCGCCGCCGCCGCCGCCGTCTGCACGGACTGCTGCGGCGGCGCGGCGCGCCGCCTTCGTGGCGGCGGTGACGGCCGCCGCCGGTGCGCACGCTTTCTACGAAATCAAGCTGGATCTTGGATCTGAGATTCCGGACCGGCAGGTGGCGGCGCTGCTGGTGGAGCATGAGATGGAGGGGCGGCGGCACGGCTACCTCAGCCTGCTGTACGGCTTCAAGTGGCAGGGCCGCGTGTACAAGAGGTGGGGAGGGACGGGCGGGGCGGTGGAAGGGAGGGGAGGTTGGGAAGGTAGGAGGGGCGGGTGCAGAGGCCGGCCCTGCTGGCTCCGTGTGTGTTTCGTGTATCATTTCCTTAGCTTATCATGAATGCAACCCCTGCTACAACCCACCTCCAGGTTTGGGCCTAACCTGTCCTAACCTGTACTTGGGAACGGTGAACTGGAACAAACCCCATCCAACCCTCCTCCTACACACTCTCTCACACACGCCACGCCCCCTCCCTCCTCCACCCCACCCTTTCAGGGACGGCGAGGAGGTGTCCCCCCTGGACCTGGTCTTCAGTGGGTGGAGCCACGCCCTGCCGCGGGCCGGAGCGCTGGAGCTGGTGGTGGCGGTGCTGCCACCCGCGCTGTGCCCCTGGCTGGCCAACAGGTGGGGTTAACTGAGGGACGTGCATGTGCATGTGTATGTGTGTGTTAGGGAGCGCAAGGGAAGGAAACACGACGTGGTGTCGTACTTGGACTATGCCCTCCCTCGCGAGGCACACCACCGGCTCTGCTGCACCGGCTCTCACAACACATGACCCCGCCAAATAAACAGGCACCTGCACTTCAACACAGCCCGGCTGGTGGAAGAGCGGCGAGCTGGCGGCGGCGGCGGTGGCGGCGGCGGCGAGGAGGAGGCTGGGCAGGTGGGGGGCGACCTGGCGGCGGCGGCGCTGGCCGTGGCGCGAAAGGCGGCGGCAGCCAAGGCGGCGGCGGCGGCGGCGGCGGCAGAGGCCGCGAAACGGGATGCGGAGGCTTACTAGTACGGCGCTAGGGCCGTGTCATGTGGGTCAGGCGTGTTACTCATGGGCGTTGGGAGGAGTCAGATAGTTTACGGTAGTTGGTGGCTGGGTGGTGAGGGCGGGAGCCATCCACGAGCATGTACAGCGGTGCCTGGTGGTGGCATTGGGTTTCGCTGCGATGTGGTGCATAGTGCATGTCCAGCATTGTTGAATGAATGGAGCTTCCAACTGTACCGTATGGTACCATCGTCGCATTGCCATGATACGTACTGTCACACATGTGGATTGTGGTGGGCAGGTGGCAGCTGCTTCCCTCCCCTGCCGCGCATGCGTTTATGAAGAATGCGCTTATCACAACCAGGGACAGGCTGACCAGCCTGCAGTGTGATGCTGGCAGCTGACTGTATTGCTGTAACTAATAACTCATGCGAGTCCGAGTGAGTGTCCGAACCAGCCATCCGCCGTGAAGCACCCAGCCAGCAGCTAACTGACTTGACGCGCAATGCGTACACCAGAACAAAGAAACGACGAAGAGATGAAGATGCGCAGGCCGCACAGCAATAGGAGTCGTCAGCACTTATCTGTGTTACAATTGGAGGAGCCCGCTGGCTTCCCAGCAGGTCTACCTTACACCCCTTTCGTTGCCTCATTATGGCATGCAATACGCTTCATCAGTTCAGCAATTGACTTCAGTGGATTGATACGTTTCGTCCTGGTGCAGGACGGCACACGTGCTCGCTCGGGTCCCGTCCTAACTCGTGTTCAGAGAAATGTTAGTCGTGTGTCTTGTGCTAAGTACCCGTGCTCTTCCTTCATCTCCTATAACATCATATCCATCTACAACTGCCTTACACGTCTTGATCACCTAAGCAACAGGCCGTGCATGCATACACACACGCATGCATCAAGTGGATGGGATCACGAATGCACAACCAAAGTACGGTACGTATGGTCACAGCTGGCCGGCCTATCCTAAGTAACCATCACATACGACTACTGCCGTTCCGGCATGGTCTCAAGCAAGAAACTGCTTAGCTACAAGTCTACAGCTTAAGGGAACTAACGGTGTCGCACACTCGCAGTGCCGCTAGCTCTTGTCCAGAGCTGAGTGGCGGCTAGCTGGCTAGCCAAAGTAAGAAGTTGGCCTCAGTCTCAGAAGACGGTGACCAGCACCTTGACGGGCCTTGACGTTACGGGTGTGGGCTTGTCAACCTGTGTGTGAAGCGTGGAAAGAGTTGAACCGCCGTCAGTGGCTAAGTGAGAAACATGCCTTCATTGTGCGGACGGACGGTACCCCAGCCTCACTCGACCCACCCCAGCTAGCTAGCTGGCCGCTCCCGCCCCCGATCAGCGGGGCACTCTACTGGTGGCGCGATGATGCGAAATGACCCACCTTGCGGAGAAGGGTGCGGCGCAGCCCTTCCAGGAAGAGGGGATCCACAACGCCGCCATCAGCATCCGTCGCCTTGGGCGAGCCACGCATGAAGCGGGCCTCGGGCCGGTAGGGCTTCACCCCACCGGTGGGCGGCGTGCACAGCAGCGCGCACAGCTGCGCGAAGAGCACAGGGTCCTCTTCGCCGGACGGAGCGGGCCTGTTCCGCAGGCCGCAGTCGACAACCTGCCCGTGTGAGAGAAAGCAAGTGTGTTAGCGATAAGGTGTTTGCTTTGGGAATGGCGCGCGTGAGTGCGGCTTAGGGCAAAGGCGAGCGACCGCCGGGACGCGGGGGTCATCAGTCAACTGAGAACGTGCGTGCCCGCCCCGCACATCGTGTGCGTGCCACCCGCCCCACCCGCCAACGCTGCGGGTCCCTCACCTGCGGTTTGCCGCGCTGCTTAGGGTGCTCAAGAGACTTGAGTAGCATCTGAAGGCACATTCTGATGCCGAGGGAAAGACGACCCCGAGGAACGTGCGTAGGAGGGCGAGCTGGAAGGTGCGCAGCGTGCACGGACGTTGGCAGGCGAGACGGAGTTGCACTAACACAAGCGAGTGGCGTCTATTGCGGTAGTCAGCGAGCGGGGAGGCTTGTAGAGCGAAGTGGGTCGGGACAAGAAGTAGCAAGGGAGTGGCTGTGCGCTCGGCGGAAGGCTGAAAGAGGTTGCGAAGGCTACCCGGTGGAGTAGTGGCTGCTGGAGAGTTGTATGTTATAATAGTGATGAGCCGGCGCGCCCGGCTTTTATAGCGGCAGGGTCCCGGGGCCTGCGCTACAGGGCCCCGTACGGCATGGCCAGGCTGAGCCGGTTCGCAGTCAGTCTCGGCTCAGGTGTGCCAAAACGGTCGGCGGGTCAAGGCAACCGCCTCCGCGTTGACCGCCCCAGAACCACCTGCGTTGTTTTGCAAAGCAACAGACATGTCATTTGCTTGATTGTATATATACCAGCACTCAGGGAGAAAGGTGAGGGCGCGCGCTCCTGTTGCAGGGCGCCAGGAAACGCTCTCCCCAATTGCCCCACCCGTGTGGCCAAGCGTAAAGGCCACATTAGATTATGTCTGAATGCGCAAAGAGCAGGCCGCAAGCGCAGGTTTGGGGCTTTGCTTGCGCTTCCCTCTTGCACGCGCCCACGCACCACGCGCCCTGCTATCCACCTTGTACTGTATGCATCCAAGTACTCTATCTTGCCAAGAAGCCAAAGCGCACGCACGACAGCCAGCTAGAAAGCCAGCTCCCCGCGTCTCGAAAACTTCCAGGCTGTCCCCGACCCGCGCGCGTACGTTGCTGAGTGCTCCACCAAACAATCCGCTTCTAAACATCCCATTTCTAGAGCCCAGCGCGCACGCACCCTTGGTTGGCCGCGCCAGGCCTCGGCTTCCGCGGACGGGGCATCGTCCAGCCAGCGCAGTTGGAGTGGCGCTCCCTTGAGTGGTAGTTGATAAAGAAATGCTGCTGCGCACACGCGTCGGGTGCATTGGCGGCAAAAGGGCAGCAGGGCGCTGCGGGTTGCAAAAGCTGCTGAGTTTTGGCGGGAAGTAAAGTGGCTGCCTGTGACTGACAGGTTGGTGGGCTTGCTGCTACTGCAACTGCTACTGCTGTCGAAGACTCATGATAGATGTGTTTGGAATGCCACAGTGGTCGCGGGTGTCTGCTGCGTGGGACGGCGTCACGGCCGCGGCGGAATTGCAAACACGGCGCCCATTCGGCTGTCTCGCCTTCAAGCTAGCTGCAAGAGGCGCGCCGCCCCCGCCCCGCCGCTGTGCGCTATCCTGATCCCTAGCAACACTACCGACTGCTGCATGCAGTCCCTCCACTCCTTGTGGTCTCAACCCACAAAGCCCTGACTTAACGCGCGCGCCGTGCCGCAGCAGCACCTTGCACTGTCTCGCTCGACCCACGCGTGCCTCATACAGCCCGCCAGCCAGACCGCCAGCCAGCTAAAGACGCCCTGAAGCCCTCCACCTACCAATCAGTGGTCACACACCCGCAGCGGCGCCCTTTGCGTACCGTACGAATGATGAACCCACAGGCCGCAGCATCCCACCATCCTCCAGCAGCAGGGTCTCGATGGAGGCCGGCCCGCCCGCGGAAGTCGAGGAATGCAGCCAACCAACCACGCACTTTATTGGGTGCGTATTGCTGCGCCCTATGGGTAGGCTACTTTGAAGCTCCCGCCCTGCTCCCCAAGTCAGATGCGCCCTTTCGCTTCACACCACCATCCAGTAGACTGCCTTGAGGGTGCTGCCTGCTAGCCGAGGTGCCTCCTGTTCGTAAGCATAATGAAGTGAGCCTGTTTCTCAACCAGCAACTGACGACGGTGCAACTCTTTCCATGCTGCACAGGTTGGCAAGCCCACACCCGCTTGTTGCTAAAGCAGTTTGTTGCTTGGGACCGTGCCGGTATGGCAATGGGCGTGCGTACGTTTGTGTGTGGCTACTGCGGATTGTGACCGCACGTATTTCGGTTGTGCAATCGTGATTCCACTTTCATGCGTGCGTGTATGTGCAACTGTTGCTTAAGTGGTAAAGACGTGTAAGGCAGTTGTAGATGGATATTGTAGAGGTGAAGGAGGCGGGTACTTCAGACAAGACAAATGTGCTAGGATGGGACCCAGGACCCGAGCGAGCACGTGTGCCGTCCTGCACAAGGACAAAACGTATCATCCCCCGAAGTCAATTGCTGAACTGAAGCGTGCGTCATGCCACAATAAGGCAACGATAAGGAGTGCAAGACCTGGGAAGCCAGGCTCCGCCAAACGTAACACAGACGAGTGCTGTGCGTGGCCGTTCGTTCTAATGTGGGGGACCTGGTTGTGGGGTGGGGGTATGTATTCAACCTTGCTGACTGATGCTTCCATATTATTGGAACTTCCGGTTTATGGACTTTTAGGGGCGGTAGCTTAGCTTGGACTTGAAGATGGATGGACCGCCAAAGCGATTGAGTTCCTGTACGCCTCTCCTGTACGGCTGTCGGGCAATTGGTGGCGTCTCGCGCTTTTCAGCTGCAGGTGCCGATTGTGGACAGTGGATTGGCCTACACACGCATTGTGACTGTGCGGGCGCCGGGCGCAGGGGTTGGGGACAAGTGCGTTGCGCAGGGATGTCGGCACGGCAGTTAGTGCTGCTGCGTTAGTCTGTGTCTGCACGGTTTATGGTGTAATTTCAAAAATCTCCATGTCACACACCATGTATTCATGTGTGCTATGAGAGGATCTCAGCTGGCGAAAGGCTTCGCGTTTCAGGGCGCGTCGCCGCGAAGTGACGCAAACACGATTTCGCTCCAGTGCACACAGACAGGCCTGCTACTGTGTTAAGTTGATAAAGCGGAGATACACGAGCCCGCACGCATTTACTCTGGCTCGTTTGGTTGGCCCTGAGAAAGACCAGTAGTGCATGAACGGCGGGCGCGAATCCAGCTTGCACGAACTCAACCACGAGCAGCACGCAGCACCTGTGCAGAATTCTTAAACTCATTACTTGTCGAAGTACTAAACGGTGTGTATCACATTCGCACGCCGCTGAAACTCGAGCCGTTAATTAGTGACACCAAAATGCGGTCGTGCTCTCTTTTGCTGCTTCTCGGCGCGCTGTTACTGTCATCTGCGCTCCTAGAAGCTGCCGCACAGAAGGACAACCTCATCAAAGGTGCGCATGCGTGAAAACGCGTACCTGCTGCAGACGGGGCGTTGATGATCGACACGGGCCCCAAGGCCCAGAAAACGTTGCCTTCATATTGCTGCATTATGTCGCGGCAACAACACACAACGTTCTTGCGTATGCAGTTGATGTGAAGACCGGGCGGCGGTCGCCACCGCCGCGAGGTGTGCGGCGAAGCCCGCCCCGTGCGGTGCGCACCCCACCCGCGGCCTCGCCCCCCGTGGCGTCCCCCTCCCCCTCCCCCTCTCCGTCTCCGTCTCCCTCGCTCTCTCCCTCGCCCGCTGCCAAGCCTTCTCCTGCGCCTTCGCCCGCGGCTAAGAGCCCCAGCCCCGCGCCGGCCCCGGTCCCGGTCCCGAGTAGCCCGGCTGCCAACACCACGAGCCCCCGCCCCTCCCCCAGCCCCTCCCCCAGCCCCAGCCCTGCGGCGAAGCCGTCTCCCTCGCCGTCGCCTGCCGCTGCCCCCAGCCCTAGCCCCGCGCCCAGGCCCTCGCCCAGGCCCACAACCGCGCCTCGTGAGTACCGTATTGCGGGCAATGCAATGCCATGCGCAGACGCGCTGTGATGGTGTAGCCCCACCCTGCTTGGGCCGCGCAACCCCTGTTGTTCCTGCTACAACGTCCGCACTTCATACTTGTGATTTCATCACTCCATTCTCCATGAACGGCTACCCTCCCCTCGGTCATCGGTACGCGCAACACCACACCTGCTGTCTACCTCGCTACCCTTCTCTGTACCAATCCTTGCAATCCCCCCCCCGCTTCCCCCTAACCCAACCCCTGCTTTCCCCCGGCCTCCCTCCGCAGGCGCCATCCGCGCCATGTCTGTGTCCACGGGCGGGCGCTTCACGTGCGTGTGGGCGGACGGCGAGGTCAAGTGCTTTGGGCAGAACGACTACGGGTGAGTGGAAGTGGGTGGGCGGGGTGATGGGTGGGGTGGGGTGGGGTGGGTGGGTGGGTGGGCGGGCAGGTGGGTGAGGCGTGAAGCAGCGCCGCCGCCATTGCGCAGCCATTGGGAACCGGGCAGAATCATTGGGTTCCAGGGGTGTGTCAGGGCCAGATGTGTCCGGGGCACAGGGATCAGGTCGTGTGTGTGTGTGTGTGGGGGGGGGGGGGGTAGATACCAGCCCAAATTTAAACCGAGCCCAATGCAAAAGAGCGAGGAGGAGAGCGTGCCCTATGCTTTGAGCGGCACTCGACAGTGGTCCCCGGGGTGTGTGTGGAGGGCTGTGGAATGCAGACTGTCCCCTCACGAGCCACGGCCCCTAGAACTATTGTAGTGCGGGCTTCGCCAGCTCCTTCCGCCTTCTCGTGCTCGGCCCTTGAGCCCCCTCGCCCTCCAACCTCCTCTGCCCTTCTCAGCCTCCTCCCCTCCTCCGCTCCCTCTCCCATCCCTCCTCCCCGCCTCTCTCCCCTCCTCTCCCCCCCCTCCCACCCTTGCAGCCAGCTGGGCCTGGGCGACACGGAGTTCCGCGGTAACCAGCCCGGCCAGCTGGGTCAGGTGCTGCCGGTGGTGGACCTGGGGGCGGGCGCCAACGTCACGCAGCTGAGCACCGGCACCTCGTGAGTGCGCGCCTGTGTGCGTGTGTGTGTGTGTATGTGTGTGTATGTGTGTGTGTGTGCGTGTGTGTGGGGGGGGCTTTGGGGGGGAGGTTGGGGGGGAGGTTGGGGTTGGGGTTGGGGTTGGGGTTGGGTTGGGGCTGGGGTTGGGGTTGGGAATGTGGGCTGCGGGATGGGTCGGTCGCCACCCACCACAACCAACCCGCACCCCCACCCAACCATGCACGCGGCCCCGCCACGCGTCGACAGGTACTCGTGCGCTCTGGTCAAGACCAGCAACTCCACCACCCCCGTCATCAAGTGCTGGGGCGGCAACAGCGGCGGCCAGCTGGGTCTGGGCGACGCCGTGAACCGCGGTGATGCCCCCGGCACCATGGGCGACGCCCTGCCGGCAGTGGACCTAGGCACCGGCCTGACGCCGCTGTATGTGGGGGCGGGTGGCCTGCACACCTGCGCGCTGCTGCGACAGGCGGCGACCGGGCTCAACGTGGTCAAGTGCTGGGGCGTCAACTACGCCGGGTGCGGGCGTGCGTTGGGGCCGGTGCGGGGTGGGCGGTGTTGGGGATGGGTGATTGGGGCGGGGTTTGGGGGGGGGGTTGGTGTGTGTGTGTGGGGGGGGGGGGGCGGGGTCGTTGGGTGAGCGAGTTGGTGGGCGAGTGGGTGGGCAAGTGGGTGAGAGGCGCATGTGTGGGTGTTTGGGGAATTGAATGGAAGGGCGGGGGCGGGGGCCAGCCTCACGTTCGTTCATGTTATTATGTGCACGAGTGATCCATATGATGACCTGTGTGCATGTGTATTTGCCTGCAGGCAGCTGGGTCTTGAGGACATGGACACCCGCGGCGACCAGCCCGGCCAGATGGTGCGTGTGTGGCTGTGTGTGGCTGGGTCGTGTGTGTGTGGTTGGGTGCGTGCGTGTGTGGCTGGGTACGTACGTGTGTGTGTCTGTGTCTGTGGTACTGTGCACGGGCAGGGCAAGGGCCACCGTGAACGCCGCGTCACCCACGAACACTGGCACACACAAACACCCCCTTCCCCCACAGACTCACCCACACACACGCACCCGCCCACACACGAACACCCCACCCCACACAACCACAATGTAACCCCCCCCATCCACATCCCCAGGGTGACAACCTGCCTGTGGTGAACCTGGGCAGCGGCCTCAACGTGACGCAGCTGTCGGTGGGCGGCGAGCACAGCTGCGCTATCGTCACGGACAGCGCGGGCAAGGCCCACGTCAAGTGCTGGTGGGTTTGCGTGCTGCAGTAGAACAGCAGTCGTGGGATTGTTTGTCGGGCGTGGTGGTGGGGGTCTGTCTGTGAGGGTGGTGCCGGCATGGAGCGGGCGGACGGCGTTAGACGGGGGGGGGGTGAACCCGCCCTGCCACCCGACGGGCTAGTTGAGCCGCCCGCCATTTGCATCACTGCAACGCCAACACGCAGTCCGCGCGTGCTCTGCGCCCCTCCTCCCGTGTGGGCTTTCTGGTGGTGGTGATGGGACTTTCTCGTTGGGCTCAGGCATATGATCCCCCAAACCACCCATGCACACACACACTCACGCACACACATACACGCGTAATGTTTTCCTTGTGCTCTTTAACACACGCACGCGCACGCACCTGCAGGGGCTCTGCCGAGATGGGCCAGGTGGGCTACGGCGACACCACCTACCGTGGAGACGTGAACGGAACCATGGTGCGTGCGGAGGGAGGGCGCGAGGGCGGGTGGCAGTGGATGGATAAGCGTGGGCCGGCGCGTGCGCCAGCCAGTCTGGCGGCGCGCCAGGGAGCACAGGCCAGGTGCACGACATCCGCTTTCGGTCCCACACACTCCATGTCAGTAACTCGCCCCTCGCCCCTCATCCGTGCCCCTCACCCAAACCCCCCAACCCCAACCCAACCCACTACCCAAACGCCCCAACCCCAACCCGTAACCCATTACCCACCCACCCCCCCAGGGTGACAACCTGCCGTACGTGGACCTGGGCACCGGCCTCACACCCACCCGCCTGGTGACGGGCCAGTACGCCACCTGTGCCTTCCTGGAGCCCGCCTCGGGCGCCGCCGCCGCCGGCCCCCCCGTGGTCAAGTGCTGGGGCAGCGCCGACGGCGGCCAGCTGGGCACGGGTGACGAGGAGCGCCGCGGCGACGGCCCTGACGAGATGGTGGGTGCGCGTGTTGAGGGATCAACACATTGTGCGGAATTGGAATTATGCGTTTTGACACGTACCAGGACCACCCCCACAACCCACCCAACCATCACCACCCAAGCACCCAACCACCACCCGACCCAACCACCACCCACCCAACCACCACCCCCACCACAACCCCCAACCACCGCACCACCCAACCACCAACCACCCCACTCACAGGGCGACAACCTGCCGGCTCTGGACCTGGGCTCCGGCCTGGTGCCGCTGGACCTCGCGCTGGGCCTGGGCCACGGCTGCGCGGTGCTGGCCAACACCTCGGCGCCGGCCGCCAGCCAGCGCCTGGTCAAGTGCTGGTGCGTGGCTGCATTTGCGTGCGTGCATGCGTGCGTGCGTGCGTGCGTGCGTGCGTGCGTGCTTGCGCGAGTGCTCAAGGGCGGGTGTATTGTGTGTGTGTGTGTGTGTGTGTGTGTGAGTGTGTGTGGGTGTGTGTGGGTGTGTGTGGGTGTGTGGGTGTGTGTATGGGCGCAGGCTACAAGCGCCCGAGAGTTCTGCCAGGGGACGCGCACACCCGTGTGTATGTAAAGACCTCTGAACACTTTCCACTGCATCTCCTCATCGAATTCTGACGTACAGTCGTGCCGTACTGCCCTGCCCTGTATGGCACTGTACGGCAGGGGCCTGAACGACTACGGCGAGCTGGGGCTGGGCGATGAGGTGTCGCGCGGCAGCGCCCCGGGCCAGATGGGCGACGACCTGCCGCCGGTGGACCTGGGTGCGGGACTGGCGGCCGCCGCTGTCTCCACCAACTCCTACTACAGCTGCGCCGTGCTGCGGCCCGCCGCCCCCGCCAGCCCCGTGCTCAAGTGCTGGTGAGCAGCAGGGCAGGCAGCAAGCGGCAGGGGAGGGGGCGATGCAAGGAGCGCGGCAGGATGTGTGCGTGCATGCGCGTGTGTGCGGAGTTGCGTGCGTGCACCCGCTGCCCTCGACTTGTTCCGCCGTGCCGCACGTGCTGTCGCTCCGCCTTTTCCCTCCCCCCCCCTCCGCGGCAGCGTGCTAACTCCCTTGATTGCCTGCCGCCTTGCGTGTTCATCTCACGCCTGTGTTTCAGGGGCGAGAACGCGGCAGGGCAGCTCGGCTACGGTGATGAGAACGCCCGCGGCGATGAGCCCGGCGAGATGGGCGCGGCCCTGCCGCCCGTTCCCATCACTTTCTAAGACAAGAACATGAATTTCAAGATGTCGCGAGTATTGCTGCTATAGCTTGACCTCGCTACCAGGGTATTATTTAACAAGCTATTCGGATTAGGCCAGGCAGGAGGGTCTAGACGGGTAGGCTGTCGTGTTGTTGGACACGGCGGGTTGGGTTCACTGTGTGAACCGGGTGGATAGGCAGGCAGCCGCGTGCGTGTCACTTGCGACTGATTCGACGCCTGTGTTCTATGTTACCTGCATAGCAAGACAAGAAAGCATGATGCGTGCATGCATTTTGGGCCAGGGAGCACATACCGTTGTCCCTCCTGGAGAAGGCGGGGTGACTGGGTTTGCACGGCAGGGATGCGCTTGGTTTGGCAGGGTACGGCATTGCTGGATGCGGTGGGTATCTTAGCAGGCCACGAAGTGGCCACACCATTAATTCTTTTCCAGAAATAGAGCAGGTTGGCTTTGTGGTGAGAACGAACGCGGAACACATGGAAGACGCGGCGCCGGATGTCTCCATCCGTCCATCCCACCTCACGTATCGAATGTTGGATGCCGTACGGCAAGTTGCTGCCTTACTTGCTGGCTTGCTGGGTGGCGACCTTGTCATATGTAAGATCGGTGCTTATGCTGCGAGCCCCACGTGCGAGCCCTAGCCAGTCCCTTTCACACAAGACGCGCAGCCTTGCCTCAAGTTGTCCTGTCGCGGCCTGCTCACACGGGGCTCACCTGTGCTCACATATGCACGGGGCGCTCATGCACGTTGAGGACGCAAGGCGGGGGAGCACACACGCAGCCCGTTCAGCATGCCTGGCTGTTGCCGCCCCGTAACGTACCCTTTCCTTTCCTGAGAGAGTGGCTACAAAGGAGGAGGGGGGCCAAAGGAGAGAAGGAAGCGGAAAGGGCACGCCACCGCACCGGCAGGCAACCTGCCACGCGAGCAAGCAGAATGCCCGGGTGTCCGCGTGCTTGGCGGCAGGGGGACCAGCAAGGCCTTTGGCCCCTGAGGGACACGCCACTCCAAAGCCGACCGCGGATCCACCACCAGCATGGCGGCAGGCCCACCTGCAGCTCCGGGAGGCATTGAAAGCGGTGGCGGCGGCGGCGGCGGTGGAAGCGCAGGCAAGGGCGGCGGCACCGGAGGCACCATTGCCGCCGCCAGCAGCGGCGCCGACAGCAACGGTGCCACTGCCGCCCGCCGACATTGTCGAGGCTTGTCGGCGGACTTTGCTGGCACGGGAGGCGGAGACGGACGCCCCTCCAGCGGCAGCGGTGCCGGCACGGATGCGGCAGTACGCTTTGGCATGGATGGATAGCTAGGCTACCCCAAAGCGCACCCGCAGATTATGGCGGTCCCGTATAGGCAGTGAGCGCCAGGGAAATTCCCGTGCCATTGGTGGGTCCCAAAACATCTGGGGCGCCACCCCAGTGTCGCCGCCAGCCTTGCCCTTAGCATTCAGCATGTTCAGTGTTCATGAGCGTTGCATGTGCGCGCATTGCATCGAAGCTGCATGCGTGTCAGCCGGCGGCGGCGTGGATTCCCTGGAAAGCTGCCAGAAACTGACAATCGAGGCGTCCATCATCCACTAGGTGCGCACGCGCAACCTCCAGGTATCGGGATGTCCGGGTGTCGGGTGCGTCGTGTCAACGGTGCCGCCCTTGTTGCCGCTGGGGTCGTCTGGGGTAATCGTGCGGAGAGGCCGAATGAGCTTTGGCCTAGGGTTTGCCTTGCCCTGGGATCCCAGACACTACACTTCCCAAACACAAGAACTAAATACGTATACGCCGCGGCTTGAATACCTTGGTGTGCGTTTGTGTCGAGGAGTTTGGGCCCCAGGGGGGATTTCTTAGGTAGCTGAGCGAACAGACCAGCGCTTGCCACGATGTTGAAGCTCTTTTCCGTCAAGGTGAGAGAGGCAGAAATCAGACTGCCGTCCGACCGAGGCCAGCCACTGAAACGCCGCGCCCTCGCGACTTCAGGACAAACAAAAGCAGCAGCAGGAGGCCGCTGCAAATGTGGGCAAGCCCGGGAAGCTCTCAGCTGGAGAGCTGCGCATTCAGAAAGGTATGGCGTTGCAAGCCGCTGCGGGCCTACACCTTCGCATGACGCTTCGTCGCATTCTGCAGACATGGCAGAGCTGAACCTGCCTTCCAACATCACGATCAGTTTCCCTGATGGAAAGGATAAGCTAATGCACTTCTTCATCGCCATCCGGCCAGACGAGGGGATATACAGGTGGGGCCATCTGTGGATCTAGCCTCGGAGCTGCTTCGGCAGGGGTTTTGCGAGTTCGAAGTTGTGCTTATTAAGAGGGGTATGCGGTGCGCAGGGGCGGCAAGTTTAACTTCGAGTTCACCGTCCCACCGGGGTACCCGCACGACGCACCCAAGGTGCTGTGCGCCACCAAGGTGAGCCGGACAGCAGGCGGGCGGCGGCGCTGGTGCCTGGAGCGAATAAGGGGGGTTACGATGATGCTGGAAGCCGCTGTGGGCGATGGCTTGTCCGTGTCCCGGCCCAAAAGAAGGTGGTGGGGCCTGCCGGAGCGGGCAGAGGGTTGCGAGCCCGCAGCGTGTGGGCGACGGCGCTCATCACCACCTGCAGGAAGTGGTCCCCGCACTCCCCTGCCGCCCTGGCAGATGTACCGCTTCACCGCTACTGGGGAATTTCTGCCCTTGTCAGGAGAGGGGCTTCACGGGGCGTTGCGGGCGTGTTAAGGCAGGGGCTGGATCCCTATGGCATACTGCGGCGACCGACACCACGCTCCAGGCCCAGACCTGGACGTTTCCAAGTCCCACACACACAAGCCCACGCTCACACGCACACACAAACCGTACGCGGTCCTTGTGCTCTCTAACACACACACACTGTCTTTGCGCAATGTTTTCCTTGTGCTCTTTTACACACACACTGTCTGTCTGGGCGGGCTTTCGTTTCGTTTCTTAACACACACGCCCTATCTCCTCGTGTGTGCGCACACGCAGGTGTACCACCCCAACATTGACCTGGAAGGCAAGATCTGTCTCAACATCCTGCGCGAGGACTGGAAGCCCGTGCTGTCCATCAGCTCCGTCATCTACGGACTGCAGGTGCGCGCGCGCGCGCGCCGGTGTGTGTGTGAGCAGGATGTGAAGCAGGATGTGAAGCAGGATGTGAAGCAGGAGGTGGAGCACGAGATGGAGCACGGGAGGAGCAGAGAGCGGGGCCCAGGCGCCGCTGTCACCCGACCCCACCGCGTGCCTCCTCGCAGCCGCACCATGCCCCCGCTGTGCCTGGAGTTGTCCTTCTTGTTCTCCTCCTCCTCAAAACTCTCTGCAATCTCCCAACTTCTGGCCGTGCCTGTGCTCTTTGCTGTCGCCGCCGCTGCCGCTGCCGTGCCTTGTAGTTTCTGTTCCTGGACCCAAACCCGGACGACCCGCTCAACAAGGAGGCGGCGCAGATGTTCGTGGACCAGCCGCGGCAGTTCGAGCAGTACGTGCAGCGGGCCATCCAGTACGGCACCTACATCAAGTGAGCACGGCATGGCGGGTTGTGCAGCGGGTTGTACTGTGGAGGGGCGATGTGGGCGGGGCCACGGGATGGTGTGGGATGGCGGTGGTATGGGTGTGGTGGTGTTGGTGATGGTGGGCTGGTCGCAGCGGCACGGATGATGGTGGGGATGGGGGTGGGTTGTAGACCCCAGCCCAAACTAAACCGGTGGGGATGGGGCCGTGGTGGCCTTGGTCGGGGGAGTGAGCAGCGTGACGGGGGTGTGGCAGCTGGACACGGTGGCAGGAGGGATGGGCCCCGGGGGGATGGGCAACGTGTGGGACGGAAACCCGCGGCGGACATTTATGGATGGGTTGGGAGGTCCAGCGACATGCGACACTTCAGCCTACGGGCCGTACGGGCCGTGCGGGTGAGCGGGTCCGTCAACGCCGCCCCCTGCGGCACCGCTGTGCCTTGCCACAACTGCATTTGTTGATTAGGTGTGAATGTAACCGGTCCCTCTCCCTCCCACGTTGGCCCGCGCCGCAGCAACGTGCACTTCCCGGCGTGCTCGGCATCGTGCTAACAAGCCCGCGCGCCGTGGCGCCGCGACAGCGGCAGCCCGCAGGGCGGCAGCCCGCAGGGCGGCAGCCCGCAGGGCGGCAGCCCGCTGGGCGGCAGCCCGCAGGCGAGCCCGCTGGGATCGGGCGTGGAGGAAGCCCAGGACTGGGCGTGGAGGAAGCGCAGGGATGGGGTGTGGAGGAAGCGCAGGGCGGGCGGCCGCCGCTGCCCGGCGCTTTTCAGTGAGGCGGCCTGGGCCGTGACCATGGCATGGGGCCGCAGGCGGTGCGGGAAGACAGGAGCGCAGCGCAAGCAGCTGCTGCAGCGGGCGGCGGCAGCCGACGGCTGTAGCACCAGCCGGCGGCGTCTGGCGCTGCAGGCGGTGACCGCAGTCAGCGCGCCTGTGGAGGTGATGTGGGCACCGGGACCACAACTTGGTGGGCTCACGGAGCAGCTCCGGGAATCAGCGTGTGCCGATGCCGCGGAGTGCGCCGCGGTGTGGCTGGTGCAGCGCAAGGCGGTACAGCGCGGCGGCGCGGAGTCGCGTCAGCGCGTGTATGGCGTGGCAGGAGGTCCAGCGCACGCAATGACAAAGGGCGCTGCCGGGGGGGGGGCGGGGGGGAATGCCAGCAGCAGCGGCGGTGAGGGCACAGCATATGGTGCCGATGGCTGTGGCGGTGGGTGTGGTGGGCCCCGTCCGGGTGCCCTGCGGGGTCAGGCGCCCGCGCCCCGGTGCAGGGCACAGCCGCAGCGGCTGCGGAGACGACACGGCGGGGCTGCGATGGCGTTGTGCTGCGTGGCCAGGGCCTGATCGATCTGGGCTTTGTGTGCAATTCATGGGCAACGGCCAGAGTACCGGTATAGGTCCGGACGCAATGCAGCCAGACCTGGCTTTGCCGGGGTGTGGGGCCGGCAACACTCGGTGGACGCCGGGATGCAGCTCGTGGCGGCAGCTGGCAGATGTCGTGCGGACGTGAGCGAGAGCGTTCAGGAGAGTTGTTAGGAGTGAAAGGGCGGTGGTTGCAGGCGTGGGTTAAGGCCCCGAGTGGTTGATGTGCAGGATGGCCGACGGGGGCTGGAGACACACGGCCGGCACGTTGAACACGCGTCGGTTTTGGTGTGCGTGCGTTTGAGGCGCGGGCCGCCACCATAGTGCCTGTCGTCTGGCCAACCCGACCATCCCGGACGCCTGCTCTGAAGACATATGACGCCTCGTGTGGCACATTTGGGCGATGCAGTACAAGACATGGTGACGTGCGCGGAGGGATAGTAATAGGCGTGAGGTTTGGCAGGAGGCGGAGCAGGATGCTGCGGCCTGGCCGTGTAAAGCCGATGCACTGGTGCGGTACGGTATGCGACTTTGCGCGCCACGATGGGAAGCCCGTGCCCTTGCCAGGGTGCCCAGGGTCACGGGGTGCCCCCGCGTCGCCAGGGGCTGTCCGCCAGGCCCTTTCGCCAGCAGCGTGAATGGACAGACCCAGATGACCAGAGTGCCTTGGCAACACCAGCGACACCAACAACGCCTGTCCCTCAGGAAATGCCAGCGTGCCTGAACCACCACGCCGCTGGGACGCTGGTGCGGTCGCAGCCAGAGGTGCTCCTAGTCGAAGCCGCGGAGGGAAGCAGCGGCTTGATGTTGCTTGCCGTACTTGCTAACATGCTCCAAGTGCGCGCAGCACCGTGCGTGGATCGAGACCGCAAGGAGCGCGCGGAGCCACTGCATGTAGTCCGTAGTATTGTTGGGGATCAAGATAGCGATCACACAGCAGGGCGGGGGCGGCGCGCCTCTTGCAACTAGATAGCTGCGGCTGCATGAAGGCGAGACAGCCGAATGGGCGCCGTGCTTGCAATCCACCGCGGCCATATGTGGCGCCATCCCACGCCGCTAACGCCCGCGATCACTGCGGCATTTCAAACACATATCATAAGCTACGAGATACAGCAGCAGTAGCAGTTGCAGTAGCAGCACGCCCACCTGTAAGTCACAGTCATTTTATTTCCCGCCAAAACTCAGCTTCTGCAACCCGCGGCTAGCGCCCCGCTGCCATTTTGCCAAAGCACCCGCCGCGTGTGCGCAGCAGCATTTCTTTATCAATAAGCACTCAAGGGAGCGCCACTCCAACTGCGCTGGCTGGACGATGCCCCGTCCGCGGAAGCCGAGGCCTGGCGCGGCCAACCAAGGCGGATGCGTGCGCGCTGGCGGGCTCTCAAGTGGGCTGTTGAGAAACGGATTGTGTGGTGCGTGGAGCACTCAGCAACGTACGCGCGCGCGCGCGCGTTGGGGACAGCCTGGAAGTTTACGAGACGCGGGGAGCTGGCTTTCTAGCTGGCTGTCTTGCGCGCGCTTTGGCTTCTTGGCAAGATAGAGTGCTAGGATGTATACAATACCAGGTGGATAGCAGGGCGCGTGGTGCGTGGCGCGTGCAAGAGGGAAACGCAAGCAAAGCCCCAAACCTGCGCTTGTTGCCTGCTCTTTGCGCATTCAGACATAATCTAATGAGGCCTTTACGCTTGGCCACACGGGCGGGGCAACTGGGGAGAGCGTTTCCTGGCGCTCTGCAACAGGAGCGCGCGCCCTCACCTTTCTCCCTGAGTGCTGGTATAAATACAATCAAACAAATGACATGTCTGTTGCTTTGCAACACAACGCAGGTGGTTCTGGGGCGGTCAACGCGGAGGCGGTTGCCTTGACCCGCCGACCGTTTTGGCACACCTGAGCCGAGACTGACTGCGAACCGGCTCAGCCTGGCCATGCCGTACGGGGCCCCGTAGCGCAGGCCCCGGGACCCTGCCGCTATAAAAGCCGGGCACGCCGGCTTATTACTATTACAACATACAACTCTCCAGCAGCCACTACTCCACCGGGTAGCCTTCGCAACCTCTTTCAGCCTTCCGCCGAGCACACAGCCACTCCCTTGCTACTTCTTGTCGCGACCCAGTTCGCCCCACAAGCCTCCCCGCTCGCTGACCACCGCACTAGACGCCACTCGCTTGTGTCAGTGCAACTCCGTCTCGCCCGCCCACGTCCGTGCACGCTGCGCACCTTCCAGCTCGCTCTCCTACGCACGTTCCTCGGGGTCGTCCTTCCCTCGGCATCAAGATGTGCCTTCAGATGCTACTCAAGTCTCTTGAGCACCCTAAGCAGCGCGGCAAACCGCAGGTGAGGGACCTGCAGCGTTGGCGGGTGGGGCGGGTGATGCGGGTGGCACGCACACGATGTGTGGGGTGGGCACGCACGCTCCCAGCCGACTGAGGACCACTGTCCCGGCGGTCGCTCGCGTTTGCCTGAAGCCGCACTCATGCGCGCCATTCCCAAAGCAAACACCTTGCTAACACACTTCCTTTCTCTCATACGGGCAGGTTGTCGACTGCGGCCTGCGGAACAGGCCCGCTCCTTCCGGCGAAGAGGACCCTGTGCTCTTCGCGCAGCTGTGCGCGCTGCTGTGCACGCCGCCCACCGGTGGGGTGAAGCCCTACCGGCCCGAGGCTTCATGCGTGGCTCGCCCAAGGCGACGGATGCTGATGGCGGCGTTGTGGACCCCCTCTTCCTGGAAGGGCTGCGCCGCACCCTTCTCCGCAAGGTGGGTCATTTCGCATCGTCGTGCCACCAGTAGACTGTCGCTGATCGGGGGAGCGGCTAGCTAGCTAGCTGATGGGGTGGGTCAAGTAAGGCTGGGGTACCGTCTGTATGTCCGCACAACGGCCTGTTTCGCACTTGGCCACTGACGGCGGTTTAACTCTTTCCACGCCTCACACACAGGTTGACAAGCCCACACCCGCAACGTCAAGGCCCGTCAAGGTGCTGGTCACCGTCTTCTGAGGCCTTGGCCAGCTTCTTACTTTGGCTAGCCAGCTAGCCGCCACTCAGCTCTGGACAAGAGCTGGCGACCGTGCGACGCCGTTAGTTCCCTTCCATTATAGACTTGTAGCTGTATCAATGCTTGGGACCATGCCGGAACGGCAGTGGGCGTATGTGGTTACTTAGGATAGGCCGGCCAGCTGTGATCATACGTACTTTAGTTGTGCATTATTCGTGATCCCATCCACTTGCATGCGCGTGTGTACGTATGCACGGCCTGTTGCTTAGGTGATCAAGACGTATAAGACAGTTGTAGATGGATATGGTGTTTTAGGAGATGAAGGAAGAGCACGAGTACTTATAGCACAAGACACACGAGTTAGGACGGGACCCTGGCACCGAGCGGGTATGCGCGCGTGCCTGGCGTCCTGCACAAGGACGAAACTTACCATTCACTGATGTTAATTGCTGACCTGAAGCATGCGGCATGCCACAATGAGGCAATGAAAGGAGTGCAAGACCTGGGAGGCCAGGCTCCTCCAAATGTAACATCAAGGAGCGCTTGGCGCGAGTTCGGCTTTAGGACGGCTATGGCCCCCCGCCCCTGAAGCAGCAAAGCGGCGGGCGGAAACGGGCTTCCATACGAACGTGCGATGTGCAGCAGCACGAACGTGCTGGAGCTGTCTGCCAGGGCTTTGGCCAGGGGAGGCTTGGGGCTGCGGATGTCGCGCGAACCCTACGGCTGCGCCAGGCCCCGGGTACCGTTTGGCACCTGCAGAGGCACCAGCATTACCGTTGCTCAGCATGACACACGAGAGGAAAGGAGCGGGCTGGTCCCGGATGGGAACATCGAGTGAGGGTCACAGGAGAGCCTGCCTCCGTGCATCTTCACCTTGCGAAGTGGTCTGGGTCGGTGGCAGCAGTGAGTGCGTGGTGTTGGGCTGTTGGCGGGTGCTGCTGCACGCATGGTTTCAGTGTGCTGGCAGGGTTGCGCCCTGTACCCGGCCGCTGACCCACATGGCTGAGCGCGGCCGAGGAGCTGTAAACGCACGAGCAAGCAGGGCCTACCTGCCGTGCAAGCAGTGGGCTCGTGAACTGCGCCAGCTGGCCTCTCATGTGCATTACCACTGTGGTGCGAATGACCGCGGGATGCCTTGGCAACCTGTATCAACGCACTCCTTCCGCTTATTGCCTCAATCGCCCGCCTCATGTTCCTGTTCTCCACCGGCCGACATGCAATACCGTTAACAGCAGCCCCTCTGAGGCCAGCTCCGCCCTGCTGCATGCCCCCTACTGCATGCCCCCTGCTGCTACTGTCCTCCACCACCCCACCTGGCAATTCTCAAGTACGGCATCGTCGGCGCCTCCGTCCCGAGCCGCCCTAGCCGTACGGGCAAACCCCCAGACCTGCCTGCATCTAACCAACAACACGGCAACCCAGCCAGTGTCTCGCACCACCTTTCAACAACACGGTTTTCCAGTGCCTCGCACCACCTCCCAACAATGGCACTTCCGAGCACATCATCACTGGTTACCGTAGAAGCTGCGCGCGGCAGCCTCAGCCCCTCACATGCACATGCACACATCCAATCCTGTAACACACACACACACAGGCACATGCACACATCCAATCCTGTAACACACACACACACAGGCATGCCGCGGCCCGCAAATGCTCTCAGCGTCCGCGCTCCTCCAGCGCCGCCTACCCCGCCTACTGCTGCTGTTACGCTTCCACGTGTGCGCTTGGTAGAGGGCGGCACACACTGCCGGCGCTGCTGCACCTTAGCACTGTTGCACAACGTCAGCCACCTGCGCCATCATGCCCTTCCAGTCCAACCCGCCTCCGTAAAATCAGTAAGTTCAGAACCCCCGAACCCAATCCAACCCCCCCTACACGTTCCTGGCGCGGCGTCAGTGGTGATAACAGCCCACGCTCCCCGGCAACTTCCTCCGATGACTCCCCGTTTATTCCAAAAGGTGGTGTACGGTACTGCAAGATACCATTCATGCACACACACCGCCGAATTGCACGTGCAGAAGCGCTATACGGTATGCTTACCTCCATTTAATTGTGTCCGTAGGCTGGAGCATTCTCAGCGCCGTGCGTATCCGTGCAGCCGAAGCACCGCGGTGTGCCCCAATCATATGCATACCTTATTCGTATGCCCCGCCCTGAGCATGCCAAAATGCCAACTCCTCAAGGGTTGTAAGTTGCAACCTATACTCATTGGGCAGTGACGTGTCCGGGCGAGATCCTCGGACACAACAACAACAGCGTTCAATCAACCGGTTGCTACCCAACACCCCAAAGTGAATGCATGAATTTAGAGGTCCCTTGCTATGCAGCTCGTGCACGCTCCGAGTCGCGAGCCTCATGTGCCGTGATGGGCTTATTTTGATACCGATACAGTTGGCTCGCGCACGTGGCACGTATATCTCGTGCGTTCGCTCGACCCGCGCAACCACACACACACACACACACACACACACACACACACACACACACGCGCGCGCATTCGTTTTCCTTGAACACACGCACACACACACGCTGCTCGGTTCGGCCTCGCAGGTGACCAGGCTGCAAGGCGGCATGTGCCTCTTGCCGTCATGTACGCGTGCGGTCTGGCACACGGACTGCGCCAGCGCTGAAGTCACCCCCAACGTGGCAAACCTTTCTCCCTTAGCCCATCCAGTACATAGGGGGCAGCACCGGCATCGGCAGGTGTACTGCCTATACCGTACACAGCCCTCCGTGATGAAATATGATGATGCCGGCGAGTGCACCATGGTTCAGCTGCTGGTGACCTCCTCGCATTATGCTTGCTTTGATATTCAGTATCTACTATACCCTCAAACTTGGCCCTCATACGTGCGTATTGTATGTATGGGTGTTGCACACAAGGCACAACTGCTAGGCGGCCATGCCATGCCCGGCCAGGGCCCAGCAGAGCGCCCTGACATCCAGGCCAGACGCTTTCCCACAGATCCGTGCCACTGCTGCTGCCAGCGTCGCCGGCTAGCCTTACGCAGCGCCAAGAATAGTCCGGCCGCCGCCGCCAGCAGCGCCAGCAGCGCCAGCAGCGCCCAGCCGGCCCGTGTCGTCCAGGTGCCACCAGCGGCAGCGCCACCGGCAGCGGCACCAGCGGCAGCGCCACCGGCAGCGGCACCAGCGGCAGCGCCACCGGCAGCGGCACCAGCGGCAGCGCCACCGGCAGCGGCAGCAGCGGCAGCGCCACCGGCAGCGGCACCAGCGGCAGCGCCACCGGCACCAGCGGCAGCACCAGCAGCACCAGCAGCGCCGGCACCGCCATCATCAGCGGCCGCAGTAGGCGTCTCGAACGCCGCTTCTGCCCCCGCGCCGCATGCTCCTCCGGTGGCAGTGGCAGGAGCGCTAATGGCCTCCTACCGCCACCAGAGACAGCCCACCAGGAACTGCGCTGCCCTCAGCAGCCGCGTCAGCAGTCGCGACAGCGTGCCCCACAGGAGGCCGAGCAAAAGGGCCGCCGGGTCGCCTCCACCGCCGCCTCCGCTGGCGGGCGCCGCCGACGGCGGTGTTGGAAGCAGCGCACAGAGCAGCAGCACAGCCGCACAGGCCGCAAGGACTGCGGCCGCTGCTTCAAAGTCCCGGTCGCCACTGGTGCGGGCGTGGATGACGCTGACCCCATGTATACCGCTCCCACAGGCCGCCGTGCCACCCTCGACCTCGGCGCCACTGTCGCTGTCGCTGTCGCTGCTGCCACCGCCATCCCCGCTGTGGTTGCCGCTGCCGCTGCTGCTCTCGCCGCGGCCGCTGGCACACCCGCTGCCGGCGGCGTCGCTGCCCTCACTGCGGCACGGCTGGATCTCGCTGCGTGTGGCCGCGGCTGGCCCCACCGCCACCGCGCTCATGACGGCTGAATCACTGCCACCGCCGCCGCCAGTCGGCAGCGGGCTGCTGTCCTCGTCAGCAGCGCCGGGTGCAGCGGCGTCAGGTGGGAACCCGTCGTCGTCGCCGCCGCCCGCCGGAATCCCATGCAGCAGGTACGACAGGGTGTACGGCAGATCCATGTTGATGAGGTACGACACGACCGTCTCCTCGAGCGCCCGCAACATGTCCTGGGACAGCCGACGCTGCTGCTGCCACCTCTGCTGGGCCGTGGAGCCGGCGTCGATTGTAGCAGCAGCGCCATCGGCGCCTGCGGCTGTAGCAGCGGAGTCGGCAGTAGCTGCCAGCCGGCTGTAGCTCAGGAGCAGGGACGTCATGTCTGACACCAGGGGTGAAAGGCTGTGTGTGAAGGCGCGGGCCCGGGTTGTCAGGGACCTGGTGCTGGTGCTGCTACTGCCGCCGCCCTCGCCAGCTGCTGCTACTGCCGCCTCCGCCTCCGCCGCCAGCTCCTGCTCCATTCGGCCCATGAGGCCACACAGCTCCGCCGCCACCTCCGGCGGCACCACCGCAATGGGGCTGTAGTGCAGCGCCGCCACGGCCGCCGCAGGGGCTGTAGCAGCCTCAGCCTCAGCGGCATCAGCACCCGCGACGCCGGCCAGCCCTCCCTCTGCCTCCTGCCCACGGCCGTCACCGCGGTACGGCAGCACCAGCAGCGCCGCGCTGCCCTCGGCCAAGCCCGACATGTCCAGACTGCGGGGTGGGACAGCCCGGACATACCGTATGGTGAGTGCAAAACCTGACGGAAGAAGAAAGGTACATTACATGACTCACGCAATTGCTATCTCCATTACCTCATCACCAGACAAAGCCTATCCCGCTCACCTGACGCTGGCTCCTCGCGGCCCCACCTCCAGCCGCGGCACCTCCGCCACCACTGCGCCCGCCTGCGTCACCACCACCCGCACCAGCAGCGGCGGTGGCGGTGGAGCAGGTGAATCCATCGCAGCGCCTGCCGAGCCGGCAACGCTTGCGCTAGCGCCACCACCACCGACGCCGCCTGCCAGCAGCTTGCGGCCGCAATCATCCCACACCAGGTCGATTCGCGCGGTGGCGGTACGCGGGGCTGCCGGCTGTGCTGTCGGCTGTTCTGCTGTCGGCGCCGACGCAACCGCCTCTGTCAGTGCTGCCTCTCCGCCGGCCACCGGCGCCTGCTGTGGACGCCGCTGGCTCGGCGGCGGCGACAACAGCGGTGGCAGCAGCGGCTGGTCCTCCTCCTCCTCCTCTTCCTTCCCCTGCGGCGGTGGCGGCGGCGGCGGCGGCGGCGGCGGTGGCTGCAGCGGCGGCGTCTCCAGGGCATTGCTGCCGGAACGCACCACCCGGCTGATCCCGCCGCTGCTGGAGACGCCACCGGCGGCCGACTCGGGCCCAGCGAACATGCCGAAGGGAGACTCGAGCTGACGCGCTAGCGGCGGGGGTGCCTGAGACCGGACGGCCGGAGCCGACGCCGGGCCCGCGCGCACCTCCGGCGGCACCATCTGCACCGGCGCGAGCGGTCCTGCAGAGGAGGCGCGACGCTCCGAAGCAGTGGGCGTGGCGACGGCGGTGGGCGTGGCGGCCGCTGAACCTCCGCTGCCGGCGGCGAATCGGCCGGCAGCTCCGGCGCTACCGGCATTGCTGTCGCGGGCCGTGCCCACAGCGGTGTCTGACAGGAGGAGGTCGAGCAGCGCCGACGCGGCGTCATCTGAGGCGTCGCGCGCAAGTGTGCCGCGGGTGTTGCCACTGCTGCCGCGCGCGAGGCTGGCGAGCCCCCCCCTGATGGGGATGAAGCTGATACTGGTGCCGCTGCTTCTGCCGCTGTCGTTACTTATGACGCCGCCCAATTCCGGCGCCAGCTCAGGCGCAAGGCTCCACTGCAGCTGCTGCAGCTGCTGCAGGGGCCGAGGCGGCGGGCGCGGCGGCGGCTGCAGCGGCTCCAATGGCTGTAGCACCCGCGGCGGTTGTACCGCCGCCGCCGCCGCTTCAGGTTGTAGTAGCAGTGGCCCTGCCGGCGGCGGCTGTAGCAGCTGCGGCGTGGCGGTACGCGCCAGACGCTCGCCGCCAGGCAGCGGCTGGAATAGCAGCGGGCCAGAGTCCGTTGCGCCGCTGCTGGCCGCACCCAAGCAAGCCTCCGGCGTAGCGGCCGCGGCGGTGAACGCTTCCAGAACCGTGCCGCCGCTGGCCCTGCCATGGAGCCGGCCGGCGCTGCTCCTGCCGGCGGCGTCGTCGCCAGTGGCCGCCGCCAGTGCCTCCAACCAGTGGGCATCAGGGCGCGCGCCGCCCACAGCCGCCATCGCCGCCGCCACCGTCGCCCGCGCAGCGGCGGCGGCCGCCGCCGTCGGGTCGCTCGCCATCATCAGTCCGCCCGGACCACTGCCCACCAGGCTACCGCCGCCGGGGCTGCTGGGACCGTTGCCTCCGCCGCCGCCAAGCCCGCCGTCATTTCCACTGCTGCCGCCGCAACCACCATCGTAGCCGATCAGGGCCCTCAATTCGTGTGAGAAGCGCCTGCCCATCGGGGGCATGCCGCTGGCTGCGGTGAACAGGCCCGTCCCTGCTGAGCCGCTTGTGTCAAAGCTGCTACCCAAGCTGCCGTCGGGGGCGGCCCGGCCGCTGGCGACCGTGCCGTCGCCGCTGGTGCGATGCGGGTTGGCTAGCGGCTCAGCGGCAGCGGGCTCCGCCGCCGCCGCCGCCGCGCCCTCGGCAGCAAGGGTGGAATCGGCAGCAGCGGTGGCCATCGAGCTAAAAGCCGCCGCCGAGGCCGCTACTGCTGGTGTAGGGGTGCTTGCAGATGCCACAGATGCGACGGCGGTAGCTGATGCCAGCGCAGGCTCAAGCACCATGGATAGCGCGGGCGGCCTGAACGGCTCTGAGAATTGACTTAATGGCGCCGTCATGGCAGCCAGAGCAGTGGTGGCGGCAGCGGGAGCCGGAGCCGACTGAACCCCGACGACGCTGGTGCTGCTACCACACACGCCGCCGCGCCTCGAGCTGTCAGTCGCCGCTGCCAGTTCGCCACCGCCAAGAGTGCTGCTGGGCTCAACTGCAGCTGCAGCTCCCACGGCAGCACCGTCCTCCGCAGCAGCAGCAGCAGCAGCAGCAGCTGCTACAGCTGTAGGCTCGGTGGCGGCAGCCGCGGCAGCCGCAGGCGCAGCGGCGGCGCCAGCCTCAGACCCGCCGCCGCTGATGCTGAGCACAGGCGGGTCCATGCACACAAGCAGCCCGCGCAGGGCCAGCGCCAGTGTGGGAGCGGGCGCCCGCTGCCGGGCCCTGCGAGCGCCACGGCGCCGCGGCTGCTGCTGCTGCTGCTGCTGCTGGGTGGTGCTGCCGCCAGAGCCACCGGGAAGCGGAAGCTCTGCAGGGCCTGCCGGCGCTGCTGCCGCCACTTGCAGGCGACCCTGGTCGGGCATGTGGGCAGAGGTGGCGGCGGCGGCGTGCGCGAGGTCCTTGTCGATGGCCCACACGATCTGCAGTAGGCAGCAACAGCAGCACCGGGGGGGGGGCGGGGAGGTCAGGGTGAGGCGAGGGAAAGGGCGAGGGCAGCAGTCTTGATGCACACATTTTCACACGCACACCATCACGCGGCTCCGCTGATCGTGGCCCTGCATCCCTCCCTCGTTGTAGCACACAGCACGTGCGCAGCCTCAGCAAGCCCAAATGACCCGCAACCCCAAACCATGAAACACTCTCACCGGCGGCACCAGCAGTATGGGCGTTGTGGCCTCGTCCTCGTCGCCGCTTTCTATCTCCTCAGTCTCCGTCTCTTCCTCAGTCTCAGCCTCCTGCTCCTCTTCCTCCCAAAGAACGTCATCTCCAGCGCTTAAGCCCGGCTCCTGCTGCTCCACCTGCTGTCCATCCTGCTGCACCTCCATCTCCACCGCCGCCTCCGTCTCCTTCTCCACCTCCGTCCCGGTAGCCACCGCCGCCGTGAGCTGGCCACGCAGCTCGCGCTGCAGGTGCCGCAGGGTCCACTGCAGCTGCTGCGCGTTGAGGGCAGCGGCGGCCGCCGCGGCGGCGACAGCCACGTCGCTACCGCCACTCACATCAGACGTTGTGACAGGTTCATTCGCCGGTAGCTGCGCAATCCAGCAGCACGGGCAGTAAGCACGAGCAGTAAGCACATAGGCAACGGGGACGCAAGCCAGCAAAACGCTGCGCGGCCTATGTGCTTGGTGGATTCATGGCGGCGATCGGCGGGAGCACAGCTGAGACGAGTACACCCACGGCCCAGCCAGCCAGGCCCGACAGTGTTGGTCGAGTCCACCCTGAACCTGACTGCCGCCGCCCCCCGCCCCCGCGCCCCGCCCGGTGCCCCCACCGATCCAAGTGCCCTACCCGGCGGCCCATCACCCACCTGCAGCCGCAGCACGACCTCGATGCAGCCCCGCACGCAGTGCACGTGCGTTAGAGAGCCGAGCCAGCGCGGCACCGCCGCCGGCGCCGGTGCTGCACCGCCGGCGCCCTGGCCGCCCACACCGCCTCTGGCAATACCGCTGCCGCTTGCATCGCCGCCGCCGCCAATACCGCCCTGCTGCCTGGGCCCCGGCGACGACGATGCCGCCCCCAGCCGCACGCCCGGCGGCGAGGCCGCGGCTGTCGTAAGCAGCGCTGCCGACGCCTGTTCCGCTGCGCGTGATCGCAGCAGTACGATCGGCGTCGACCTCTGCTCCGCTACCATCATAGAGTCAGAGGTGGATAGCTCACGCCCCGACAACGACGTCCGGACAGCCGGGGGCGACACAGCTTCACAGGAGGAGCCGGAGACTGCGCCGGTCGTGGAGAGCTCCAGAGCGGTCGGCGAGACGCGGGGCGTGCCGACGGGCGCAGACGCAGGGCCGCCGTCGACGGCAGCAGAGGCGGCGACCGGCGGCGGGAGCAGAAGCGGGTTGCTGGCAGTGACGCAGGTGGTGAAGGGTGACACCGCGCGGGTGGCGTCGTTGTTGGCGGTGCCAGCGGCGTCGGCGGCACCGACTGCCACCGTGCCGCCCTCGCCGCCTGCTGCGTCGCCTGCACCGGCGGCAGCTACTGCCGCCGTCACCTCCGTGTCAGCTACGGCGGCTGTGGCTGCTGCTGTAGTGGTGGCTGCGGCGGCGCCAGCAGGGCCGCTGGGCATCAAGGCAGAACCGGCAGGCGCTAGGTCGCCGCCGCCGCCGCTGCCGCTTGCACATTGCGGGCCATCAAACTCGCCGGTGGTAGCAGCTGCGGCTGCGACACCACTGGTTGCGGCACCGGTTTCCGTTTGGTGGCCCTGAAGAAAGCTGCTGCCGCTTGCGGTCTGATGGGCGCCTTCAGTGCTCGGCCTGCCGCTACTGCCGGCGCCGGCGCCGGCGTGGCCGTCGCTACTGTCGCGGTTGCTGCTAGTGCTCTCACAGTCGGAGCCGCAGCCGCCGCTGCCGCTGCAATGCGCGGGCGCGCGGGCGGCCGCGGGAAGGCTGTGCTTTGAGCTGCGGGCGCTGCTGCTGCCGCTGCCGTGGCTGTTGCTGCCGCTTTGTGCGTCGGGCTGGTTGAAAGACGAAGCTCTGCCGTCACGCCCCTGGTGTTCGTTACTGCCGCTGTCGCGGCCGCTGTTGCACCGGCTGCCGCTGCTGCCACAGGGCCGCCTGCTACTGCCGTTGCTGCCACAGGGCCGCCTGCTACTGCCGTTGCTGCTACGGCTATTGCGGGGGCTCCCATCACGGCCTGCTGGCTTGCTGCGGGCACTTCCGTCGCTGCTGGTGCTGCCGCGGCTCTGGTGGGTGCGGTTTGATGCCTGCGGCGCCGGCATTGCTACAGCCGCCAGCGCCTGAGGGCCGGCTGCTGCCGCCGCCGACGCCGCGGCTGCAGCCGGTGTTGCTCCCGCTGCTACTGCCGCCCGCGCCAGTGCGGCCACGGTGGTGTGCGCGCACGCTATGATGCGCGCGGCCGCGGCCTCATAACTGACTCCGGGGGGCAGCTCCAGCTGCAGGGGAGGCGAAGGAGAAGCGGCTTGCCTGAAGCACGGGCGATGCTTGTTTCCAACGCCGAGCCATGTCCCTGCCCGACCCACATCGCCATAACGCATTCCGTGCCGTGCCGACATGCTGCTCATGACAACACCCGCATCCGCCGCGCACCTTGACTCCTTGCTCCCATTCGACCATTACAACCACTCACCTTGAAGCGCACATCGACATGCTGGTTGGGCGACCGATAGCGCGGCGATGGCTGTGGCGCCGGGAGCGGCGCCGGGAGCGGCGCCATCTGGGTCAGCCTCTGATGCGCAGCAACCACAGAGCTGCTGCCGCTGTTGTCGTTGCTGCCGTTGCTGCTTCCGCTGATGGCGTCGGGATTAGCGGAGGCACTAAGGGCTGTGGCGGCACCGCCCTGAGTAGCGCGCGAGGCCAGGGGAGCGACGGCCGGGCCCGCAGAAGCAGGCGCCGTCGGCAGCGACGGTGGCTGATGACAAGGCGTCGCACTCGCATCCAGGGACTCTGCGGGTCCCAGGTCGCCAGCGCTGCGATTGACTTTCCTGGGCGCCGGCAACGCTGACAGCGCGGCTCTCCATGTGTAGGCCTGCTAGGAAAGGACCGGGAAAGGCGTGGGGGTCAAGCGCGCGCGTACCGTATACGTTCACACGTGCGAACTGCGCGGACGCACCAACGCCGCCAGCGTCCAGCTAAGGAGTGGCACAAGGAACTTGAGACGCTCTGATACAGCTCTGAGCGGTGCCGGTCTCGCGTTTGCGACTGGCACCATGGTTTTCATGCTCGTTGGTTGCCAAATGAATAGTTGCGCTGTGTTTGATGTGTAGCATTTATCTATGTTTGTAGGTTTATGCAAGCTGTCGCGTGCGCGGAGTGTAGGAGACAAGGACAAGGACAGGGCAAGCCGACTCAGCTGCTCTTTGGACGCACCAGAAGGCGCACTCTCGCGGATTGAGCCCATGCTTCCTCTGCTTCTGCTGGGCTCAGAGCATCAGGGTCTCCAAGCGCTTTGCAGCCCTGAAGATTTGCGCATTTGTCGAGCACGTGTACCCTACGGAACGTTTGCGTGGACATCTTCATGTAAGGCTTCTCGTATGCTTATGCTTTGCTTTGCGGTCCCGGCAACTTTTTAATTCAACCCGCAGTTTGACCCGTGGATCCCGAAGTTTGACCCCCCCCCCCTCCCCGAATACGACCAAATGCCAGGGGAAGTGTGTCTCGAGGTCTTCCTGCACCACAGAGTTCAGCACCGCTTCTGCAAAGCCAAAGCTCTGAAGGGCTCCGAGGAGTTCGGGCTGGCCTCCATTTGCTGTGCGTCCTAGGTGAGGCGTGACGGAGGTGGGGAATAGGGAAAGCCTTGTTCCAGCCTCCCGGTGTGCTCCTCTTCGTGTTGAAGCACCGCTTCCGCAAAGCCGGGTCTTTGGAGGGGTTCGAGCTCATCTTTCGTTGCTGTGTGCGCTAGGTGAGGCTTGAGGCAAACCGTGTGTATGGGCAGGGGATGCATGGGCCCTGCGTTGCTGCGTGGGATCCGGAACCCCGAGCTTGCAGCCTCGATTGGAGGATTGCTCTCCATCCGATACGGACATACGGTCACATTGGCTCCCCTAGACCCTGTGTGGGCATTGTGGGGTTTACACTTCATCAAGCCAGCACGTTCTGCTGCTGGGCGCGTACCGGCGTACGGTACTGTCCAAGGCATGTACAATTGTACACTGCGTCACTGCTCGCCCAGCCCCGTCGAGCCGAGCTTTAATCTGATTCCGTACTTTGCGGTCCCACGCTGGGGCCCTGCCATCAAGACAGCTTAGGTGGCCGTCGCGGCGTCGCTATTGACAACATGTCTCTACTGCGCTGCCCTCCAGCACTGCCGTCTGCGCCCATGTCCATCCTTCCGCAAACATGGGTCTAGTTGCTAGCCTGTGCAAACCACTATTTTAAGCCACTGGTTCCGCCGCTCGCGGGCATGCACGACCACTTCTAGGTTCCTAGCTTTAGCAGGTGGCAGCAGTTGGCAGCAGTACGGCACATAATCAATCACACGCAAGGTACTGTACGTACGTCAGTGCGTACGTTTGCGCACGCCCTTGCTTTACGCGCCACCCTTCCGCCACCCCCTGGCCTCCAGATCGCAACCGTTGCAATCCATTCAACCGCACAGACCTGTACCGGATCAAGTTCTCTTTTTTTACACACATGCCTGCCGGTGCCTCAACTATGTATCTAGTGTCCCCCTCTCAACTGGCGCACGTAATGAAACCAGGCTTACGCCATGACCCAACTAGATTCATGGCCAACGCATGACTCAATGTGGTCATGGATGCGAAAGTACAAAGATGGGACAGTATCAATGCGGCCATGCCGGCATGCGCGCGCGGGTTCTGGACGATTCCAAACGCCATAAAGAATGAACGACACAAGTAATCATCCCATTTCAACCTGCCTGCTGTGTGGAGACCTGCGGGATGCCCCACAGCCCTCCAAGCGGCAAGGCGCGTCCGTTCCTGACTTGCTTGTAAATTGACACTGCAGCACGCCGGGACTCTTCCACGCTCCTTCACACTTACTTAACGCGCCCAGCTACCGCATTCCTTAAGCCATCTTGGTAAACGCTGAGCAAAGCAGCAGTGCCATGAATGAGCTATTCCCTTCTTCCTGCCTGCCCGCTGGCGATGCTAAGGAAACGACCTCAGCAGTAGCCGCACGCACGGATGCACCACGCACGGTAGCTGCATCCGCCTCGCCTCCTACATTTGCCCCATTGCTTACTAGCAAGCCGACGAAACTGTGTGCTAAACTCATTACTGGTCCCGAAGCGCGCCGCTACCTCCTCCCACTCGCCGCCGGCGGCAACAACAAACACCCTACGCCTCAGGCAGCGCCGCCGCCGCCGCCGCTGCTGCTGCTGCTGCTGCTGCTGCTGCTGCTGCTGCTGCTGCTGCTGCTGCTGCTGCTGCAGCAGCAGCGCAAGCATGCCTGCGGCGGCCCTGCATGAAGCCCTACACCCCACCTCCACACTCCACACCTACATCCGCACCCACACGCGCGGAAGCGCAGGGTAGCAGGCCGGGTGGCAGGCCGGGTGGCAGGCGGGTGCGGCGTGCCGTAGCCGCGAGTACTTGCACCCAAAAGCAACGTCGAGGCCGCAGCTGCTGCAGCCGCCGGAGATAACCAGGAGCTGGTGCCGCCAGGCGGCTACCGCCACCCATTACGGCGACACCGGGCGGCGGCTGCAGGCGTGCATGAGCAGCCGCAGCAGCGGCCAGCCCAGGTTGCCGAGTAGGCGGCTGCAAGTAAGGGTGCGTGTATGGGGCAGCAGCGGGAGCGGCAGGGCCAGTAAGTAGCGCATGTAGCAGCGGTAGCAATTGATCTATTACATTCCGGGCCGAGTAACAAAGTCTCTAGGCACAGTGCAGCCCACATCGACTTTCTATTACCATTTAGGCCTGCATCAGGGTGCTCCTTGATTATGCAATGCGCGAACCTAATGAGCCCATGCTCCACCTGATCACCCACCTGACCAATTGGCTCTGGCAGACGAAGCGCCGTGGCAAATCTGCGCCCTGCTGCCGCTGCAGCGGTGTCGGCGGCAGCGGCTGCAGCACAGCAGCCGCGTCCTCCCCTCCCCTGCCTCCGGCATCATCGGCCGTGCTGCTACTGGCGGCGGCGAAGCCGCCAACGCAGCCCAAGCTGCTGCAGCGGCGGCAGCGGTGGCGGCCGGCGGCGGGCTCCGCTAGTCCCATGCCGCCCTGTCGCCGGCCCTGCTGCCGGCTGCCGCCGCCTGCTGCGCTTCCGTCATACCGCTCGCTGGCAGCAAACCCAAAACCGCCGCTGGCGCCGCAAGCGCCGCAAGCGACCATAGCTACCGCGGCGGCCACGGCCACCGCCGCCAGCACCGCAACCACCGTCAGCGGCAGCGGCAGAGTTGCCAGCAGGCCAAGGCCGGGGCGGCCGCCTTCTGCCCCCTCACACAAGGCGGCACCACCGCCAGCGCCCGCCATAACCGGCGGGAGCAGCAGTCCGGCCGCCCCAGCGCCCCCCAAAGTCGGCGGGCGCGGCAGTAGCAGCAGCGGCTGCGGCTCCGCCGACGCCAGGTAGTGAAGCACACCGGTCGCCGCCAGCACCGCCAGAGCCACCACCACTGCGGCGGCCGAGCGCCACGTCAGCAGCCTGGCGGCACGCCATGTCGGCTGCGGGCGGCCGCCGCCGCCGTTTACGGCGGCGCCTGGGCCGTCGTTGGTTGCAATCGATGCCGCCGCCGACGGCTGGGAGCAATCGGAGACCTGTGATGAGGCGTCTGAGACGTCCGAGCGGCCGCCGCTGCTTGCGAGGGCGGAGAGCAGCGGCAGGAGACTGCCGCTGCCGCTGCGGCTGCTGCGGCTGCGTGGCGGCGGACCCAGTTGGCGGACGGCGGCGGCGGTGGCGACGCCGGAGTCGAACCCTGCAGCAGCGGCGCTACTGGTAGAGGCGTAGGCGGACTGGTGGCGTGGGGGAGGCCGGCGAGCCACGCTGGCCCCAGCAGCAGCCCGGGGCGAGTCGCTGCGGCACAAGCTGCTGATGCCACCGGCCCCATTGCAATGAGTGGTGGTGGTGGTGGCGTCACCGCCGCGGGCCCTGCTGCCACGGCAGCTGCCGCCACTGCCGCTACCACTGCCGCCACTGCAGCCGCTGCCGCTGGCGCGGCCCCCACAGTCTGCTGGACCACCGCCGCCGCCAAGCGCCTCCACTCCCGGCAGGTCGCTCCCACAGCCTCCACCGCCGCGATGACTCTGCGCCACCGACACCGCTGCCTCCCGCTCCGTTGCGTCCGTTTCACGGGGCTGCTCTTGCTGTTGCTGCTGTTGCTGATGCCGCTGTGCCACCGTCGGGCGCCCCTCCACGCCCCCCACTGCTGCCCGCCCGACTGCCCCTCCTGCGCCCGCCTGCGTGCCCTCCTCCTGCCACTCCTCCCGCCCCTCCTCCTGCCCCTCACCAAGCGGCTCCGCCTCGGGCGGCACGAGCCGTACGGACACGCCCGCCCGCCGGATCCGTGTCAGCACGTACTGCAGGGTGTACGGCATGCCCACACGGCTCATGTACGACAAGGTCGTGCCCGCCAGCATGTCCAGCTCGTCCAGCCGGGCTGCTACAGCCTCCTCGCCCAGTAGGGCAGCGGCGGGCGCACCGGCGGCGGGCTCGGCTGCTACAGCCGGCGGTGGCGGCGCAGCGACTGTGCCTACGGCAGTAGCAGTAGCAGTAGCAGTAGCCGCAGCCAGTCGGTCGCAGCCGAGCATCACTGACTCCATGTCGGACACCAGCGGGCACAGATTCTCAGTGAAGGCGCGGGCTCGGGTCATCATGGTGCTGCTGGTGTTGGTGCTGCTACTGCCGCCGCCCTCGCCAGCTGCTGCTACTGCCGCCGCCTCCTTCTCCGCCAGCTCCTGCTCCATGCGGCCCATGAGGCCACACAGCTCCGCCGCCACCTCCGGCGGCACCACCGCAATGGGGCTGTAGTGCAGCGCCGCCAGGGCCGCAGGGGCTGTAGCACTACTGCAGTCGGGCTCCGCCTCGCGGCCGCCGCGGTACGGCAGCACCAGCAGTGCCGCACTGCCCTCAGCCAGCGTGGCAGGCAGCTCCAGGCTGCAATGCAGGAAGCACGTGAAGCAAGGCGGCAAGGAGGGAGGCGTGAGTGAGCATCATGGGTACCCAGGGGACATGGTCGCCGTGAGGATCACCGTGTGTGAAGATCGCCGGGAGCACCAGGGCGCATCATTGCAACAGGGCGAGCGACTTCGACATTGCACCAGCGCGAGTTGCGTGTCAGGCAGAGCCTGCACTATAGCTACTAGGAGCCACTCAAGCGGCACTGCCCCCGCTGCCCCCGCTGCCCCCACTGCCACCACTGCCCGCACGCTCACCTGACGCTGGCTCCTCGCGGCCCCACCTCCAGCCGCGGCACCTCCGCCACCACCGCGCCTGCCTGCGTCACCACCACCCGCACCAGCAGCGGCGGCGGCACGGCAGTAGCAGTGGCCGTAGCAGTAGCAGTAGCAGTAGCATCCGATTGGACCTCGCCGCCGCCAGGCTCAGCATGACCCACGGCCTCCGTGCCTGCCGCTGCTGTTGACGCTGCTGCTGCAGCCATCCACTCCGCCACCTCGCTGCAGTCGGGGTCAGGGAACAGCTGTAACCGCACGGTGCGGCTACTACTGCTGCTGCTGCTGCTGCTGCTAGCTGCCGGCTCTGGTGGCGGCGGCGGTGATAAAGGGCCCTGCTGCTCCCCTTGCTCCTTGTTCACCAGCCGCACCGCCACCTGCACCGCTGTGCCGGGCTGGCTGCCCGTGCCTGTGACCACGCCCGTGCCTGTGACCACGTCGCCAGTGGCCGCCGGCACGCCGCCGCCAGTCTCGGCAGGCTGCGCGGCAGCGGCAGCGGCAGCGGCAGCGGCAGCGGCAGCGGCAGCGGCAGCGGCAGCGGCAGCGGCAGCGGCAGCGGCAGCGGCAGCGGCAGCGGCAGCGGCAGCGGCAGCGGCAGCGGCAGCGGCAGCGGCAGTGCCTTTGGCGGCTGGCTCCTTGCCACAGCCCAGCTGCCGGCCGTCTGCGCATTGCAGGGCCGAGTCGTCGACTGAGTGGCGGCGCGGCCGCCGCCCGCCGCCGCCCGGCTGCTGGTCCTGCTGCTGCCCTGACGACAGCACCCCAGTCGCCTCCTCAGCGGCGGTGAGCTTGGGCAGTAGGGAGTGGACGGCAACAGCCGCCCCGCCCCCTGCCGCTCCCCTCCCCGCTGCCGTTGATGCCGTCAGGCCTGCTGACGCCACCGCCGGCGCAGTGAGCCACATCTGCACCTCTTCCTCCGCCGCCTCGCCCCACGCCTCGCCCCACGCCCCGCCGGCGGCCTCCTGCACGCGCGGCGGCAGTCCGGGGGGCAGCCGCACAAAGGGCAGCAGCAGCAGCCCCGGCGGCGGCAGCGGAGCCGCCAACTGCGAAAAGGGCGCCGACGCAGAGCGGCCTGGCACCCACGGTGGTGGCGGGGCTGCCGCCGCCGCTGCCGCCGCCGCCACTGCCACGCCCGGACGAACCGCGGCATCGGCGGCGGCAAGCGCCGCCGCTGCTGCCGCGGCGGGCCCCTGGAAGGGCGTGAAGTGGGAGGGCGTCATCGGGCTGTTGAGCCAGTAGCCACTGCCGCCGCCGCCACCGCCGCCGCCGTCGAAGCCCCCATGAAAGTTCTCAAAGCTACCAGCCGCCGCCGCCGCCGCCGCTGCAACTGCAGCATCGACGCCGGCGCCGACGCCGGCACTGGTGCTGCTAGGCCGGCGCGGCATGGCTAGCGGCTCCGCTGCCAGGCTCGGCGCATGCCAGTGCTGCTGGTGCTGCTGCGGGTGGTGGTCATCGTAATGCGGGTGCAGGGACGGCTGCACGCGCACCCGAGGCAGCACAGGCAGTGCCGGCTGCTGCACCTCCCGCCCCTGCTCCTGCTCCTGCTCCTGTCGCATCGACTGCTGCTGCTGCTGCCGCTTGTGGTTGTGGTGCTGGTGCGGCATGTGTGAGGCCACTGCTGCTGTAGCGCTGTTGGTGCCACTCACATCGCCGCTGCTTCCACCGCTGCTGCTGTCGCCGCTGCCACTGCCGCCGTGGCTACCGCCGTGGCTGCTGCCGGAGCCCGCCCCGCTTCCGCTCGCCATCCCATTACTGCCGGCGCCAGTTGTGGGCGCGGCGGCGGCGGTGGTGGTGAGCACGGGCGGGTCCATGTACAGCAGCAGCGGTACGGCCAGTGCGCAGCCGCTACCGTCAAAATCACTGAACAGCTCATTGACCAGCTGCCCTGCAGCCGCAGCGGTTGTGGGCTCCTGCTGCGGCTGCGCGTCGCTTCCAGTGCTGCTACCTCCAGCTCGGCTGCCCGCACCAGCGCTTGGAGGCGCCGAGGAGGCGGCGGTTGGGCTGGTTGTGGTCGCGGCGGTCGCCGGCGAGGCGCGGCCAGGGGGCGTGTGCGGCTGCGAGCCAAGCTCGGGCGAGGGGAGGCCCAGCTGCAGGCTTTGCTGCTCCGCCGGTGCCGGCGCGAGCAGGAACGGCCACCAGGTCGCCTGCTGAGGTTGAACAAATTGAGGGACACGCTCGCGCTTAGCGATTCATTTCATGCTCCTGAATGCAGCGATTTTACTCGCAACGGCTCTCAAAAAATCTAGTGGAAGTGTCGCGCCGATGCGAAGCCATTCGCTTCGCATCCACGGCCCTCCTGAGTGGCACAACAGCGCGATAAAACTGCGCTTGACGACCGAGGGAGCTCCCTCAACCGGCAAAATTGGAGTCGGAGGGCATCGATCCCCCTACCTCCCGCAGATTGCAGGCGCTCAGCGTCAGATGCTAAGCGGGCGCTCTACCATTTGAGCTACGACCCCATTTTGGTGCACTAGCCGAGAATCGAACTCGGGTCTGGTCCGTACGGCACCAGACGCCCAGGGGCGCCTGATTTGGCAAGGACCTATGCTACCACTATACCACTAGTGCTGAGACATGCCAGACGTGCACTTGTGCAAGTCCGGACTCCGTCTGCGAAGGGTTCCTGCCCCTTGTACACTTGGTTGGGGGTAGCTGGTGGAGCTGGCTGCGACGCTGTGTGATTTGCGTGGGCTGGGCGCCAACGGGGCTCTCTCTTGTCCGCCGACCTACCCACGAGCCCACGAGTGAAGCACCTTACATCCTTAGATAATAAAAAGCGCGACGCCAACCTGCCCCCGTGACCTGCCCTTTATCCTGTCCCATCGCACCCTAAGCCAGCGGTTTCGGCGTATTGGCCCTAAGTGCTGGATGGAGCAAGCCGGCCGCGAGCTGCTTGTGCATGCCAAGGTGCGTGGCCGCGTGCGTCACCCAGCGACGGCCCCCACCCGACACTGCGCCATCCAGTGTTGGCCCCCAGCTACTTGCTTCCCTTGCCCCGACCCCTCGCCCCACCCGCCCCTGCACCATCCCCGCAAGCCCGTTCCCTGCCTCACCTCAGCCGTAGCTCCCATCGCCAGCCCACCAGCGGACCCAGACGCAGCACCTGACCAAGCACCGGTGGTGGCACCAGATGCAGCGCCGTTGCCGCCGCCGCCGCCGCCGCCAGCGCCGCCAGCCGCCGCCGACACCTCCAGCTGCAGCCTCAGCTCCTCCTCCAGCGCCGCCAGCGCCGCCGCCAGCGCCTCGTCATCGTATGGCTCCTGCTGGTCGTTGCACTGCTGGTACTGCTGTACGGCTGCGGCGGCTGTGGCGGTTGGGGAGGCAGTTGTGGCGGGGGCTGCGCCGCCGCCGCCAGTATCATACTGCAGGGGGTGGGTGGGAGGTGGGTGGGGGGTGTGGGCGGGTGATGGCCGGGGCGGGGGTGGGCGGGGAGGAAAAGCGGCCTTCCATTTGCGTTGGATGGTTGTGCGTGGCCATGGACTGAGGCCACAAGATGATACGGTAGCAAACGGCTCGCAAGGTTGGAGCCGGTGCAGGCGGGGAGGCCCTATGTTGCAGCCCACACCGCCGTCTCCACACCATCACCAGCCACGTAGGACCTCCTATCACTCCTCTGGCACCCCCCGGAGCCGCCCCTGCTCTCTATCCACTTCTTCCAACAAGATACAGAAAGGGAATGCCCATCTGCACCCACCGCCCCGCCCTCCCGCCGGCGGCCCCGACCCACTCCCTACATACCCGCCGCCCCTACCCGGCGTCGCACCACCACGCACCTGCAGCCGCAGCACCACCTCGATGCAGCCCCGCACGCAGTGCACCTGCGTGGCGTAGCTGTGCCAGCGGAGGCCGCCGCCGCCCTGAGCCGCCGCGGCCGCGGCGGCGCCGCCCGCCGCCGCGCTACTGCCGCCGCTGATGTTGCTGCTACTGCCGGCGGCGCCAGCCGCCGCGACGGCAGCTGCGCCGCCGCCAACGGTTGCTGGGGCGCTGCTGGTCCCGCCGCCGGGGCTGAGGCTGCTACTGCCGCCGTAGCGGCGAGTCAGCAGGCTGTCCACGGTGCGGTGGGCTGTAGCAGTGAACATGGCGGCGGCGGCCTCGTACGACAGACCGGGGGGCGTCTCGAACTGCGGGGGAAGGGGGGGGGAGCAGTTGGGTTGGGGTTGGGCTTTGGGAGTAGTTGGGTTGGTCTGGGTGGGTGGGTGGTCTGGGTGGGTGGGTAAGAGGGGGCCGGCAGCCCCTCATTACACTGACGACAGTCCTGTGACCCCGAGCGAGCGGCACACACACATCTGTCCACCCAGCCAAGTCCACTGCCCACCACCCACCCACCCGGCACGCATCTGACATGCAAAATTGGCGCCAGACCACACACAGTATGCCGCCGTGCCGTGCGGCGCTCGCCTTCCAGTCCCATCTGAGCCGCCAACTGACACGCCAACACTAGATAACGAAACAAACCCCAACCAAGCAACGAACCAACCAACCACGCAAGAGCCCAGCCGCCGTACCCCCTGCCCACCTTGAACGCCACATCCACGTGCTGTGTGGGCGACGTGTAGAGGCAGCGCCCGCTACTGCCGGAGCCACTGACGCTACTGCCAGTGGCGGCGGCGCCCGCGCGCGCAGCCGCCGCAATGGGCCCCGCTGGCGCGGCGGCAGTAGCAGCCAGCGGCGGCCGAGCAGCTAAGGCCGAGGCGGCTGCGTCCGGCGGCGCTTCAGCGCTCATGGCAGCTGCAGCAGGCCGCTGGAGGGAGGCTGGGGGAAGTGGGAGACGCAACTCCGGAGGCCGGCGAGAAGCTGTAGCAGCGGCCGTATCGGCAGCGGCAGTAGCAGCAGGGGCTCGCTGTTGGACCCTGCAGCCACATCCGGCTGTAGCACTGACGGCGGTCAAAGTCGCATTCCCTCCAGCGCCGCCGCGCTGCTGCTGCTGCTGCTGCTGCTGCTGCTGCTGCTGCTGCTGCTGCTGCTGCTGCTGTTGCACCGCCATCGCCAGTGTTGCAGGGCTAGCGGCAGCAGCAGCGGCTGAGGTAGCCAATAGCTCACTGTGCCACCCACCCTCCAGCTCCAGCTGTCGCCCGGGGTGCGGGAGCACAGGCCGCGGCAGCAGCAGCGGCTGTAGCTGCGGCTGTGGCTGTAGCCGCAGCTCCGAAGGCGGCGACGGCGGCGGCAGAAGCTGCAGCTGCTGCAGACTTGTGCGGGAGGCGGGGGTGGTCGGCATGAGCTGTAGCAGCTCGGACTCAGCCGCCGCCGCTGCTGCCGCCGCCGCAATTGCTACTGCCGCCGCTGCAACTGCGGCCGCTGGTACTGCCGCTGCCACATCCCTCGGGGGCGACTGCGAGCTGGGGCTGGAGCTGGCAATGGTGCCGGTGCTACTGCCGTTAGCCATACTGCTGCCCTGATCACCGCCGCCGCCGCCACCATCGTAACCATAACCGCCGCCGACGCCAGTGTGCCTGCGCCTGTTGATGGCAACTGGCCCAGCGGCAGCCGGCGGCAGCGCAGCTGTAGCAGCAGCAGCTGCAGCAGCTGCTGCTGCTGCTGCGTCGTCTAGCATGATGCTGTTGCTACTGCCAGTCTCATCCGGAGAGGACGGTGGAGAGGAGTTGGGGGAGATGCGGGCCGTGGAGGGCGGGGAGGCGGAGCTTCGCCGGGAGGGGGCGGGCACAGGTGTGGCGGGGTAGTGCTGCTGTGTGGTCGCAGGGGAGCCGGCCGGCGAGGATACGGGATGGGGCGACACCCAGCGGGCGGCGGCAGCAGTCGGGAGGGGTGTGGCGGTGCAGGGGGCCGTGGTTGGGGCGAGTGACGGCAGCGGGGCGACGCTGGTGGGAGGCGAGCTGCGCGGCGTCCTGCGCGCGTGGGGGGCAGGGGGAAAGCGGGGAGGGCAAGGGAAGGGGCCAGGGGGTGAGGATGAGGGGCACGGAGGGGGGGGGGCAAGGGGGCAGGGGGGATGGGGGCTTACGGCAGGTTGTGCCGTACAATGCCGTATCCCAAGCCCGGACCGGGCCAGATAAGTATGGGAACAGACCAGATAGGTACGGGAACAGACCAGACAGGCTAGATAGGGGCCGGTCCCAACCATGCTGGTCCGGTCCGGTACGGCCCAGACCAAGCTAGAGCTAGAGATTGGACCGGACCGGGCCAGACCGGACCGGATAATCCCTTACCCGAGCCCCCCCTCTCTCCCTCCCCACGCATCAACCTATCTAGGGCCCCGTGGCCCGGCCTAACTCAAATTCCCCGCGGACTCACATGAACGCGCTGCTGGCGATGCTGCCGCTGCTGGCGAGGCTGCCGCTGCGCCGGCTGCTGCCGCTGCTACGGCTGCTGCCGCTGCGCCGGCTGCTGCCGCTGCTACGGCTGCTGCCGCTGCGCCGGCTGCTGCCGCTGCCGCTGCGCACGATCAAATCCCGCTCCGGTAGAAACGCCACGTCACCGGCGCCGACGCCGCCGCCGCCACCGTCGTTCCATTGCAGCTGGCGGCCCTGCCACCACCAGGGGGGCAGGGGAGGGGCGAGCGGCTGCAAGGCGGGAGGGGTGGAGTGGGGCGGGTGGGAGCGGGAGCAAAGGTCACAGCCGCAGTAGATGCGGCGGTGTTTGCTTCAAGCATTGGCTGGCAGGCAGCAGTGGCGGCAGCAGTGGCGGCAGTGGCGGCAGCAGTGGCGGCAGCAGTGGCGGCAGTTGTGGCAGCAGCAGGTGCCGGCTCGACTGCCGCCCATCCCGGGATTCCCCCCGCCTAAGCCCCAACTCACCCCTACTGCTGCGGCGCCGCCGCCGACGTTGCCGCCGACGACGCCAAAGAGGCCGCCAAGCCCCCACCGCCGCCGGCGCTGCCTGGGCGCGGGCTCTCCGCCCGCCGCCGCCGCCTCCGCTGCCGCCGCCGCGGCCGCCGGATCGGGCGGAAGTCGCCGCCGGCGCGGCCGCCGCCGGCGCACTCGGGGCCTCTCCTCATCTCCCCCCTCGCCCTCGCCGGCACTCTCACTCTCCGCCGACGTATCTGAATCGGAGCTGACTGCTGCTACTGCCGCCGCCGCCGCCGCCGCCTCGTCAGCGTCTGCTGCTGCGCCGGCGTCGGCGTCAGCGGCACCCGCTCCCGCGGCCACCCAGCGCAGGAAGAGGCGAACACGCTCAAGCGTCGCCGACAGGGGCAGTATTGCCAGCCCGCCCGCGGCGGCTGAGAGCATCGGCATGTTGTCAACGGCGCGGGTCGCTCAGCTGCTGTTGACGCTGCTAAGTTGCTAAATGCTAAGCTGCTGAATGTTAGCTGGTGATATCAGCAAATTGCTGCGGCGCCGCCAGCAGCGAACTATCAGCAGCCGCGAACTGAGAAGGCTGCGAGCGAGAACCGAGCCCGAGCGGAAGTGAGGCTTGCGTGTCGCGCAACCAGCGTCGTTGCTGCTGTTGTCACAGGGGCCAAGAGCCGCACAGCCTGCGTTATGACAGTACGCGTGCGAGGACCATCAGCCGCGTAAGATATGCGTGCGTGTAAGGTTGAAGCTCCGTAAAGGTTTCGTTACGATATGAAGTCGCGTGCTGTTGCTGCTGGGGTCATGCGTTGCGCGTAAGAGCTATGCTGTATGTACAATGGGTTGCGGGGCCGACTGCTGCTGCTGCTGTGTGCCCCCGCAACGCAGAGGCGCGGGTGTGGGGCGCTTAGCCCACTCGGATCCCATCAGGCTCCAGCGTGCAATTTGCTACTTTCCGCGATGCATGCCGCATCAGCCAGGCGCTTCAAGCAGCTCTTCTATCACTTTAAACGTTTGTGCGAGACGCGAAGCCTGGCAAGGCCTGTGCGGAGAGTTCGCGCTTTTGGCGGTTGCCGGGCGGTTACGCGCCGAGTCGGCATTGAACTTGCCTTTCGAAAGGATGACAGGATGTCAGCTAAACAGCCGAGCTTCACGACTTGGCATACTATCCACATTACTGCTCGCTAGCCGCGCGTGAGGTGTTGCGCGGCAGCAGTTTTCGGCACGAGACCCGTGGGCCCTGACCGGCGGGGGTCAAACCAGCGGGCGGGGTAAACGCGACGCAAGGACGCGACTCGTCCTTTCAAGCAGGCGATGGTGAGCTGGCCCGTGTCTGCGGCGCCGAGCCCGGCACCGCGCAAATCGTGACACGAACCCACACGCGGCACCCGGGGCAGCACCCTTGGGCCGAGGGCTTTCAGACCTGCGTTGGACATGACCCAGTCCCGCCCCCTACTCCCCTGGCCGCACGTCTTCGTCCCTCCCGACAACCATCTTCCCAACTAGGCGGCAAGCGCAAAGTACCAGATCAGCTGGTCGGTCACAGCCCCGAGCCCCCTTTTTAGAGAAGTGAGCGCACAACAAAAGAGAGAGCAATAATGCGCGGCCGTTACATCTCCTCCCGGCCTGCCACAGTGGCGGCCGGCGCGGTTCTGGTCTTGCTGCTCGCATGTACGTTGGGTGCTGCTTTAGAGGGCGGGGCTGTAAAGGGGCTTGGCTGGGTGGCGGCCATTGCAAACGGTGCGGAACGGCCGGGGCATCAGCAGGCGTTGACCGCCACAGTGACCGGAGGCTTGACCACAAGCGCACAAACGAACGCCCCACTCTCTCGCTCCACCTTGAACTCCATTTCCACACACAACATTCCACGCACGCCCACCTTGTGCCCCCGCACGCAGGCGCCTCGCCCGCTGCTGGCGCCGCTGCTACCGGCCGCAAGCTGCTTCAGGGGCCGGCCGTGGTGGGCGCGGCGCCCTTGGCCGTGACCAGCCCCGGTCCCAACATCACCGCCGTGCCCCGTGAGTGCGTGTGCACGCCATGGTCATAAATGTTACGCGCCTGAATATGCGTGCTTGCATCGTGGCGTGTGTGTTTCAATGCTGTGGCCCGTCATTGCCCCCGGCCCACTCCCGACGGCCGCCCCCGCCTGCATCCGCACACCCGCCCCAATTCCCCAAGCCCTCTCCCTCCCACACACACGTGCCCTCTGCCCCGTACACACATACACACATACACGCGCGCGCGCACACACACACACACACACACACACGCGCGCACGTGGCCCCCCCCAGCCAACACGCAGTCCACGCAGGACCCCCGCGCCTCCCACATTGTCGTCCCCGGCGTCAACAACACACCCACCGCAGCCTCGGCACGTCCGCGCCGCCCGCCCGCTGCCGCTCCTGCCACTGCTACCGCTGCCGTTCCTGCCACTGCTACTGCCACCCGTGCCACTGCTACTGCCGCTACTGCCTTGCTGCTACCGCAGCTCCGGCAGGTCCCGCGCCGACACCCGCCCCGGCACCCGCCCCGGCACCGGCGCCTACACCGGCACCGCTTGCCCCCAAGCCGTCTGCGCCCGCGCCCGCGCCCGCACCTGCCCCGCCGTCGCCGGTAAGCCATTGGCAGCAGTCGCACATTGTCCACTGGCCCTGCTACTGCGGCTGCTGCCAACCTTGCTGCTGCCGCCCCTTGCCTTGCTGGTACTGCTTGCGCCGCTTGCCTTGCCGCTGCTCATGACACGCACACATACAATTCTTAGCGTGCTCTTCAACGCGCACACACACACACACACACACACACACACACACACACACACACACACACACACACACACACACACAGTCGCGGCGTCAAGAGATCCGCGACCAGAAGCTGGCGGCGGCGGAGGAGCGCTCGGCGGCGATCGGAGAGTGAGTCAAAGGGAGTCAACAGTGTTCAGCTAGCTCACTTGTTTGCGCCCCGTGGGCGGTGCGTGGTTGCATGCTCACACACAGCATGGTATGCGTACTCTGCGGCCACGTGCGCATGTGCGTAACACGACCTAAGTTCGCGCCGCCGCACGTGTGGAGTTATCGGGAATTCGGCAGCCGGCGGCTGTGGCCTACCTCTGCTCACCATCACACTTCACTGTCAACTTCATGCCCCCTCCCCTTTCCCCCTTTGGGGTTGGACCAGCTATCCCGCTGGTTCTGTGTCTTGGTCCTCTTTGGGACTGGAATTAAGCTCGCTGCCCTGCCTCCGCCCCTTCCGCAGGCGTCTGGCCAACCACCCCGCCGCTCCCCGGCTCGCGCCCGTGGTCGCGGACCTGGCACCCACTGTGGTCACGTGAGTACGGCAATGGCAGCAGCAGCAACAGCAGCGTGATGGAGTGCATGGATCAGCTGACGCACACGTGACATCCTGACCGTGTGCACACTATGCCGGCGGCTGTTCGGCTGTGCATGCCGCCGTGTCACCGCAACATGCTCGATCTCTTCCGACACACGCCCACACGCCCCATGCACACACGCCCCATGCCCCACGCCCAAACGCCCCTTCCCCTTCCCCTCGCGCCCTCCCCTCTCCTCCCCGTACAGCCGTGTGGAGGAGCACCCGCACGGCCCCGCCCTCATCCCAGTGCTGGTGCCCGCCGTGGCGCCACTGCTCGCCAAGGCAGCGCCGCCGCCGGCGCCACCCGCGCCCAAGGCCGGCCCAGCCCCAGCCATCGCGCCCGCCGCCGCCTCGCCGCCGCCGCCGCCTGCGCCCAAGCCCGCGCCGCCGCCGCCTGCGCCCAAGCCCGCGCCGCCGCCGCCGCCGCCGGCACCAGCGCCAGGTGCGTCTGCCGACGCCGCCGCGTCCGCTAACGCGGTGGCGTCGGGCGGCGGCAGTGCTTCCGCGAACGCGAACGCAGCCGCCATTGCATCCGCACGGGCTCCCGCTCCCTCTCCCTCGCCGTCTCCCTCGCCCTCGCCGTCTCCTTCTCCTTCTCCCTCGCCTTCTCCTTCTCCCTCTCCCTCGCCAGCAATCCTTGCCACGTCTACCCCCGCCCCCGCCCCGCCTCCAGCGCCTGCTCCGGCCACGGCCCCGGCGAAGGCTCCGGCGTCCGCCCCGCCTCCTCCTTCTCCTCAGGTGAGGGAAGGCAGGGCTGCACCTTTGGGTTACCACGTGGTTCTGCGGATCCCCATACCTAAACCTGCTCTAATGCGTCCGCGTCAACGGAAGCCTCGTGATTCGTGTTTGAAAGGCAAGACATACACAACAAACACGCACACGCGCACGCACACACACACACGCTCATTCCTACCCCTTGCACACCACCGTGCCGGTACCGCACTGCGCCGCAGCACCCGTTCCTGGACAACCACCCGCGTCTGGAGCGCAAGGCGGAGGCGATCGAGTGAGTTTGATTCTAAAATAACGTTTGTGCTTGCCTGAGTTTACTGGAAGGGCCTTGGCCGGCGCGGAGGCATGGGTTGAAGTGGGTGCGCGCGCATCGCACGGCATGCAGGGGTGTGAAGGGTTGCGTAGAGGCGCTCACGCGGAGCGGATAATGTTCATGTTGGTAAGCTGTGCTGAATGCCTTTGCTGCACGCCATGCTTCCTCCTTTTTCGCGCAGGACCTATGCCGCCTACCACAACGGCAATTGAGGCTCCATGCGCGGTCGGCTCGTGGGCCGTGGTCGTGGGCCGATTGGAGCCCGATTGCCCGATTGCCCCCCGTGTTGCATGGGGCATGGGGCATCGCTGCGACACTTAAACAGCCTTTGATTTGGACATAGCATCGCGCTGATGCGCAGGGGCGCAGCATTGAGGTGGATGCAGGTTTCTGGTTTGGTGCATGAGGGTCGTTTGTGGTTTGCAGCAGTATGGGGAGATGCGGTTTGACACGCTGCTACAGCATGCGTCACGGCGCGAAACTACACGGTGCCGGTGTGACGGGGTGTCTCTGTAAACCATGCACGGCTTAGGTAGGGGTTTGGGTCCGGCACAGGTTGCAAAGCGTCGCAACAGACAATATATGACACTGCGGATTTCACTACTCACGCTGAGCTCATGCACATCTGTAACATGGTGCGAAGACGATGGCGTGTTGTCCTGAGCCACCGTGACGGCGACCCATAATGCCACGCTGTGCCACGCCGCCGGCGCATCCGAGTGCGGACCGCCGTCGCGGTATCCGCCGCCGCCTCGGCCCGGGCGTGTGTGTGCCGGCCCTCGCTTGCAGTACCCGTGGGTGGCAGCAGCGCACACGCATCCCGCAGGTGCTCTGCGTGTGTGCATGGGGCGGGAAGAGGTGGACAGCGCGTGAGCGATGGGGTCGGCGGACGGCGACGGGGCGGCTTGGGGCCCCGAGAAGGGCCGGAGTAAAGGACGGGTCGGCAGTGCGTGCTGCTGCTGCTGCTGGGAACCAGGAATGTGTGTGATTCCACCACCAATCTAGGATTGACTGGTTTGTCGGTATCGTAAAGCACAACCTCTCTAATCTCTGGGTCCCCTGGCGTCATTGCGGCAGACGAGAAACTCAGCAACGTGCCAACCGCCGCACGATGCCAACGCTGGACCACCTTGCCGCACCACTAAGAGCGGCAAAACGAGCTGAAGTGGTACGGGGCTCACCAACCTGCTTTACACCGAGCCTGCCAGCTAACGTCTGGGTTGACCTTATTTCCGGCATGTCTGCGGCATGCCAGTTTTGGCGGGAACGGCCCTCACGGTGCTGCGAGTAGTCACCGCGAATCGACAGTGACCGGTGTTATTACGCCAGACATAGCCCAGTGTATTTGGCGTCGGCCCGACACAGGGCAACCAACGTGAAGGGATGTTAGACTGTCGTGTCGAGGCAAAGGCAAGCCCTGTGCTAGTAGGTCAGACTCAGTCGAGTGTGCTATAGCACAGCAGTTTTCAGCGGCAAAAGGGAATAAGAGTGCCATGCGACTGACGATGACCGGATTGCAAGTCCGCATCGATGTTTTCGCCTGCGGAATTTTCGCGCAGTCATTGCATACCCACATCACTGCACAATGTCAGTTCTTACTTCCAAGGCCGCGTCGGCCGCGCTGTGCAGCTCGCGGTGAGCCGATGTCGTTATCCTTGCACCGCACAAGCAGCGCTCAACCCGCTTTTCATGGAGTCCAGCGTGCAGCTGTCCGTGCATTATGGAGCAACTGACTCTCATTGAATGTAACCGTGACTTCAGCCTCGCGACCTGCGCCCACGCGCAGGCACGCCCGCGGGCCCCGAGCGGCACCCTTCCGCCCCGCCACCGGCGCTCACCCGGCTGTGTCGGCTCACCACCGGTCGCAGCAGCAGTCGGCTGCCGCCGCCGCTGCTCGCCGCCGCGGCGTCTCGTGCGGCGCGCTCATCTCTTACGTCGAGGTCACCGCTGGTGAGCTCCGGAAGCTCCGGGGGCGCAGCCTTCCTGTTGCTTGCAGCCAGGTTTGGGGCGCGTGGGGCGCTGAATCAGGCTGAATGCACGGACGGGAACACGTGCGGCGTGTGAATATATTTGTACTTACAGGATTAGCGTCCCTGCAGCTGTGTAGCGCCTAATCACATACGTGGTTGCGGGGGGCGGCTGTGTCCACAGGCGCCGCTGTGCACACAGCATGTGCCCGCGCGCCCCACGCACACGCCCACACACGCACACGCCATGCACGCGCCACTCACGCAATCACACCTGCACACCCACCAACAGGCGACGAGCAGCCAGATGACCTGGCTGTGGAGATCTACCCCAATGAGGCCAGCGTGGGGGCGCGCATCTGCGAGGTGGGGGGGGGGAGGGGCGTGCGTGTGTATTACGGTAGTGTGCTTGTGTCTCTTCGTGTGTCCAGGTAGACGGGGTGGGCGTATAGGTAAGCGGCCGCAGGGCAGGGCGCGTGATGCGGCTGCAGGCGCGGCTTCTGTGTGTGTCTGTGACGGGTGACAGCTCCCGGGTGGCACGAGGTAAGCGGCAGGACGAGCGAGAGACAGGTGGCATCGAGGCGTCGAGTCTTCCGGAACCCCACCCCCAGCACCCCCCGTCATACATCGGTTGATCCCTCACCACAGTCTCTAGCCCCAATTCACACAAACGCAAAGCCCTCCTCGGCCTCCTCCCCCTCCCTCCTCCTCCCACACCCTCCTCCTCCCACACCCTCCTCCTCCCCCACCCTCCTCCTCCCCCACCCTCCTCCTTCCCCACGCTCCTCCTCCCCCACGCTCCTCCTCCCCCACCCTCCTCCTCCTCCCCCTCCCCCTCCCCCACCCT
>NC_057011.1:2335519-2337973 GCF_000002595.2 Chlamydomonas reinhardtii | reverse complement strand
CCCCCACCCTCCTCCTCCCCCTCCCTCCTCCCCCACCCACCCTCCTCCTCCCCCACCCTCCTCCTCCCCCACCCTCCTCCTCCCACACCCTCCTCCTCCCCCACCCTCCTCCTCCCCCAACCTCCGCCTGCTCCCCCCTCCCTCGCCTCCCTCCTCAGATGGTGGTGAACGCCGCCACGGCCGCGGTGGCGGAGCGCGGCGCCTTCTTCTTGGCGGTGCCGGGCGGCAGTGTGCTCAAGATGTGCGCGGGACTGGCAGCCAACAAGACCATGCCCTGGGAGCGGGTGAGCGGGTGGGCGCGGGCGTGTGTGGATGTTTGCGTAGGGCTGCGTTGCTAGGTAGGAAGACTTCTAGTGCAGATGTTGATGTTGCCAAATGCCTATAGTACCGGGGGATTGTATTATGTATGCCCATGCTCCTGTTGCTGACCAGAAGCCGCGTGTGCACTGACTGCAGACGTACCTGTTCTACGTCAACCACAAGTGTGTGCCGGTGGGCGACAAGAGCTCCACGCACCAGAAGGCGCTGGATCTGTTCCTCACGCGGGCGGGAGTGCCGCTGGGCAATGTGGCGGCACTGACGGTGCGGAGGGGGGGGGGCAGGCGTGCTGGCGGAGGGGCAGTGGAGGGCGGGAGGAGGGGTTCCAGACTTCCAGGCATGGCTAGTTGAACGGTGGGAGTGTTGAAGTTGCGCAGGGTGTTTCGGGGGCGGAGGGCTGGTCTTGGGTTATGGTGGCCGGTGCAGGAGGGGCCTTGGGCAAGCTGCGATGTGGCGATGTGTGATTCAGCTTTCTGAGCCCTCCTAACGCACACACCCACACACGAAACGCACCGTAACCACACACAGGGCAGTGACAACGCGGTGAAGGAGGCCCAGGAGTACGAGTCCAAGCTGCGTCAGGTGCGTACACGTGTTTGGAATGAGCAACCTGGAAGAGACAGAGAGAGTGGGTATGTGCAGGAATCCGCAATGGAACTTTCTGGGTTGTGGGGGCTTGGCCGTGTTGCCGCGCTGCCATCCGGTGTTGGGACTCCCTGGAGGAGTCAGGTGTCGCGTTGCCCTTGCATGCGATGTCTCCTTTCCTCACCCAACTCCATGCACCCCACCCTCGCACCCCCGCACCCACCCACCTGCCCCCGCACCCCACGCCCCCCTGCTGCTGCTGCTCCTGCAGCTGGCTGTGCAGCGCAACATGACGTTCACGGAGGGGCTGGTGCCGCGCTTCGACCTCATGCTGCTGGGCATGGGCGCAGGTGGGTAAGGAGGCCGGGAGGGGTGGGTAAGGGGCGGGGGAGGGGGCGGGGGAGGGGTTTGGGCAGGGGCTGGGTGGGTGCGTGAGTGGGGTCTGGTGTGGGGTCTGGTGTGGGGTGTGGTGTGGGGGCTTGTGCGGGGGCTGGTGTCAGTTCATCCCCACCCCAGTTCACATCCCCAATCCCCTACACTCTCACCCAACTCCCCACCCATCCTCAGACGGCCACGTGGGCAGCCTGTACCCGGGCCGCAAGGAAACGGGCATGGACGCGCCCGGCACGCCACTGGTGCTGCCCGTGGACAAGAAGTCGCCGCCCTCCATCACCCTGGCCCTGCCCGTCATGTGCGCCGCCAAGCAGGTGTGTGTGCGTGCGTGTGTGTGTGCGTGTGTGTGTATGTGTCAAAACATAGCGCAAAGACAGTGTGTGTGTGTGTGTGTGTGTGTGTGTGTGTGTGTGTGTGTGTGTGTGTGTGTGTGCGTGTGTGTGTCAGCGTGTCTCGCCGGTGGTGCAGTGCAATGCACGCAATTGCAGACACGTTGCACATGCGGATGTGTCTTACAAACGTGGAACTGTCCTGCGGATGTCCCTTGTGCCCTCTGACACACACTCTGGCGAGTGCTGCATTCACAACCATGCGCGCATTCGCACCTCTGCACGTGCATTTGCGTCTGCATGTAAATCAAACATGCGCCTGAATGACTACTTGCATGACCGCATGTTACCGCATGTTACCGCATGTTACCGCATGTTACCGCATGTTACCGCATGTTACCGCATGTTACCGCATATGACTGCATATGACACTGCACGTCTGTACGACGGCTGCAGGTTGTTGTGGCCATGACGGGCGCCTCCAAGGCCGACGCGGTGGCGGCGGCGCTGCAGGACCCCTCCGCCACCAGCGACCGCACCGAGATGCCGGCGCGCCGCGTGCGGCCCGTGGAGGGCGGCAGCTGCGTGTGGCTCATGGACGCGCCCGCCGCGGGCAAGCTGACTATTGCCACGGGGGCGCGCGCGCTGCTGGCGGCGGACCAGGCGGCGCGGGCGCTGTAGGCATGTGTGGTGGGACCGGGCGCTGCTGGCTGCGGACCAGGCGGCGGGCGGGCGCTGTAGGCGGCGTGTGTGTGTGTGTGTGTGTGTGTGTGTGTGTGTGTGTGTGTGTGTGTGTGTGTGTGTGTGTGTGTGTGTATGGGGGGGGGCG